>NW_007726218.1:784894-788188 GCF_000696425.1 Galeopterus variegatus | reverse complement strand
TTTTAGTTTGCATTTCTCTGATGAGGTTACGTTTATTTTCATATGTGTAGTGGCCATTTAATCAGCTTTTATGAAGTGCCTTTTAAAGTTTTTTGATTAGTTGTGTATTATAATGTCTGTCCTTATTGATTACAAAGACCTTATTAAAACTTTCTGGATCAAATTCTTTGCTAATTATATATACTGTGAATATATTCTTCCATCATGTGGATTTCTTTCCCTCTCTTTATGGTCTATTTTGGTGACCTAGATTCTTAATTTGCTTTTTTTGTTTCTGGTTTATGAAATACAACCCTGCTCTAAGGTGATGAACATGTTCTTTTATATTATATTCTAGAATCTTTATGATTTTTGTCTTTATATTTTGTTCTATAGTCTTTCTAGAATTAATTTTTATATATTATATAGGGAGATGTCCAGTTATATTTTTCCTATAGATAGATAGATAGATAGATAGATAGATAGATAGATAGATAGATATTGCCCCAGAACCATTTTTGAAAAAAATCTGTCTTTTCTTTATTACTTTGTAATGTCACTTTTGTCACATTTATAGTGTTCACATTTACATGGGTCTATTACTGAGTGGCCTATTCTGTTTTATTAGCCTTTTTGTCTTATAGCACCACCAGTACAATATACTTAATTACTTAATTACTATAATTACTTAATTACCAGTACAATATACTTAATTACTTAATTACTATAATTACTTAATTACCAGTACAATATACTTAATTACTATAGTTTTTTTTTTTTTTGAATTACTATAATTACTTAATTACCAGTACAATATACTTAATTACTATAGTTTTTTTTTTTTTTTTGACTTTTTGTCTTTTTTTGTGCCCGGCAATGGATCGCAACCCTCAGTGTCGCGCCCGTACCGGACCGGGACCGGCAACGGGATCGCAACCCTCAGTGTTGCCCCCGCTCCTCGCTCAGCCAGTGAGCGGCCGGTCTGTATGTGGGATCCGAACCCTCGGCGGGAGCGCCGCCGCACTTCCCAAGCGGCGCACTGTAGCAGTGCACCACCGGGCCGGCCCCTTAATTACTATAGTTTTAAATTAAGACTCTATATATGGTAGTATAAATCCTCCCATTTTGATCTGATCCAAGAGTTGGCAATTCTTGGCCTTCACAGTTTCAGCTGAATTTTAGATTTCAGCTTTTAAAGTTTCACATATACACACAAAATTCTAGTGGACTTTTGATTGGGATTGCATTAAATCTGTAGATCACTTTTTGGGGGAACTGACATCTTTAAAACAGGCATCTTCTGGTTCATGAGTATAGAATATGTCTCCTTTTATTTAGGTCCACTCCAATGTTTCTCTACAGGGTGCTATAGTTTTTTCCACAGAAGTCTTGAAAATACTCTGTTAGACTTATATCCAGATACAGAATATTTTTAAATGTGATGTAGTTTAAATTTTTCATTTCCAAATGATTTTTGCAGTTAAAAATTATATTTAGAATTTTCCTTTGTGTTATTGTTTACTATAAATTTTTGAATTGATGTTGAATGTTATCAAAAGCTTTATCTGCATCTTTTGAGGTATTTACAAAATTTTTCTTCTGCAATTTTAATGTGTTGAATTACATTTATGATCGTCTTATTGGAAACCAACATTTAATTCCTTGGATAAACATAATTTGATCATAATTTATAATCCTTTCTATATACTGCTTGATTTATTTTGTTAAAAATTTTAAAAGATTTTTACATCTAAGATCCAGAGTGATACTGGCATGTTCTTATTTTTCTTCCCAATTTCTTGTCAGTATTTAGGTTATGCTAGCTTCTTAAATAAATATAGAAGTGTTTTTTTTTTCTTTTCTCTGGAAAGGTATAAATAATCTTTGAATTATTTTTTATTTGAATGTAGAACTCATTATTGAACTTATCTGTATCAGGAGTTTTACTGGTGGGAATATTTCTCATTACTGATTCAATTTCCTTAAAAAACTGTTCAGAGTTTTATTTCCTCTTGAGTCAGTAACAGTAGGTGATATTTTTCCAGGGATTTTTTTCCTATTTAGTCTAAATTCTCAGTTATATGCTTACACTTTCTACAGAATCTATTGTGACATTTCCCTTTCTGTTATTTTAAAAATTTTATTTTAATTGACACACAATAATTATACATATTTATGGGGTACAGTGTGAAGTTTCCCTATACACATGCATTGTGTGATGATCAAATTGTGGTATTTCGCATATCCATCACAGCACACGTTTATCATTTCTTTGTGGTAAGAACTTTCAGAATCCTCTATTCTGGGTATTTTTATCAGCACCGCACTCTCCCGAGTGAGCCACGGGCCGGCCCTCTATTCTGGGTATTTTTAAATAAACACTGTAGTGTTGTTTACTGTAGTCATCCTAATGTGCTGTAGAACACCAGAATTTATTCCCCCTATCTGTAACTTTGTACCCATTGACCAATCACTGCCCGTCATCTCCTCCCCTTACTCTTTCTGGACTCTGGTAACCACTATTCTGTTCTATGCTTCTATGTGGTAGGCTTTTTTAGATTTTACAAATGAATGAGATCATGCAGTATTTGTCTTTTTGTGCCTGGCTTATTACACTTAATGTCCTCCAGGTTCATTCATGTTACCACAAATGATGGGACCTTATTTTTCTTTATGGCTAAGTAGTATTCCATTGTATATGTATACTACATTTCCTTTACCCATTTGTCTGCTGATGGACACAAGTTGATTCCATATCTTGGCTACTGTGAATAGTGCTGCAATAAACATGGGATTGAATATAGCTCTTTGACATACTGATTTCATTTTCTTTGGATCTATTCTTGATATCATTTTGTTTTATATCAATATTGACCATCTTCAGATTGTTATACTGTGAAGAATTTCAACCTGGACTTGTGAGAGGCCAAATGGATAGAAAAATTACTAACAAGCCCCCAGCTGTTTTAGCTTTTCAAGCTGAGGTGCCAGACAGGGGAAGAAACCTTCAAATGACTCTATTCCAACAATGTACTGGAGCTGGCTCTTATACTGGCTTGCAAGAGCCAATTATGCAAATTTAATTCCAACTCTGCATTTGGTGATGTCACATTGGTAGCTTAAAATTGGCAATGGTAGGAGGATTTACACCACAGAAATAGGCAAATACTACAAAACAGGGTGTTTCTTTCTTTCTTTTTTTTTTTTGTCTTTTTGTCTTTTTCCGTGTCCGGCAACGGATCGCAACCCTCAGTGTTGCCCCTGTACCGGACCGGGGACCGGCAACGGGATCGCAACCCTCAGTGTTGCCCCTGT
>NW_007726218.1:764624-783971 GCF_000696425.1 Galeopterus variegatus | reverse complement strand
TTTTTTTTTTTTTTTTTTTTTTTTTTTTTTTTTTCCGTGTCCAACAACGGATCGCAACCCTCAGTGTTGCCCCCGTACCGGACCGGGGACCGGCAACGGGATCGCAACCCTCGGTGTTGCTCCCACGCCTCGCTCAGCCAGTGAGCGGGAACCGGTCTGCATGTGGGATCCGAACCCTCGGGCAGGAGCGCCACCGCGCTTCCCAAGTGGCACACTATCCAGTGCGCCACCGGGCCGACCCAAAAGTAAGTGCGCTGCATTGGCTGGGAAACGAGTGTTTCTTTTTTTCTGAAGAGCTGGTCATTAAGCATTTACCAGCACACTACTGCATCTGATTGCAACCATTTGAGGGACACCAAGAAAGAACCACCCAGCTGAGTAAGAACCAGGAAAGATAATAGTAAGTTGTTTTAAAACACTAGGTAATTGGGGTGGTTTGTTATACAGCAACAGATAACCTGTGTAGTTTGCAAACACTTTCTGCCATTCTGTAGGTTGTCTCTTCACTTAATTGATAGTGTCCTTTGCTGTGAAGAAGCTTTTTCATTTGTTATAGTCCCATTTGTGTATTTTTGCTTTAGTTACCTGTACCTTTGTAGTCTTGTTCAAAAAAGTGCCACTCACTCCAATTTCATGTAGCATTTCCCCTATGTTGTTTTCTGATAGTTTCATAGTTTTGTTTCTTAAATTTAGGCTTTTAATCCATTTTGAGTTGTTTTTGTGTATGGGGAAATATAGGGGTCTGGTTTCAATCTTCTGCATGTTGGGCTCAGTTTTCCCAGCACCATTTATTGAAGAGACTGTCCTTTCCTCAGTGTACATTCTTGGCACCTTTGTCAAAAATAAGTAGGCTGTAAGTGCATGAATTTATATCTGGGGTCTCTACTTTGTTCCATGGGTTTATTTGCCTGTTTTATGTCAGTGCTATGCTGATTCGATTACTATAGCTTTATAGCATATATTGGGTCAGGTGGTGTGATGCCTCCAGCTTTGTTCTTTCTGTTCAAGATTGCTTTGGCTGTACAGGGTCTTTTATGGTTCTATACAAATTTTAAGATTGTTTTCTCTATTTTGATGAAGCATGTCATTGATATTTTGACAGAGATTGTATTGAATGTGTAGATTGCTTTGGGTAATATGGCCATTTTGATGGTATTATCTCTTCCAACCCATGAACATGGGATATATCTCCATTTATTTGTGTTGTCTTCAATTTCTTTCAACAATGTTTTTTAGTTTTCATTGTAGAGATCTTTCACCTCCTTGGTTAAATTTACTCTTAGGTATTTCATTTTCTGGTTGCTATTGCAAAAGGGATTACTTTCTTGATTTCTTCTTTAGATATTTTGTTATTGGCATATAGGAACACTACTGATTTTTATATGTTGATTTTGTATCCTGACACTTTACTGAATTAATTATTAGCTCTGTAATTTTGGAGAAGAGTCTTTACAGTTTTCTATGTATATGATTATGTCATCTGCAGATAGGAATAGTTTGACTTCCTCCTATCCAATTTGGATGCCCTTTACTGCTTTATCTTGCCTTATTGCTCTGTCTGGAACATCCAATGCTATGTTGAATAAGAGTGAGGAAAGTGGGCATCCTTGTATTTTTCCAGATTTTAGAGGAAAAGTCTTCAACTTTTGTCTGTTCAATATGATATTAGATGTGAGTTGATGGCCTTTATTATATTGAGGTAAATTCCTTCTATACCTAATTTGTTGAGTGGTTTTTTTTTTTTATCATGAAGGAGTACTGGATTTTATCAAATGCTTTTCTGCATCTATTGAAAAGATCATGTTTTTTTTCTCCTTCATTCTGATGATGTGATATATCACATTTATTGATTTGTGTATGTTGAGCCATCCTTGCATCCCTGGGATAAATCCCATGTGACCGTGGTGGATGATCTTTTTAATGTGTTGTTGGATTTGGTTTGCTAGTTTTTTTATTGAGAGTTTTTACATGTATGATCATTAGGGATATTGGTTTGTAGTTTTCTTTTTTTGTTGTGTCTTCTTCCAGTTTTGGTATGAAGGTAATACTGGCCTCAAAGAATGAGTTTGGAAGTATTATTCCCTCCTCTTCAGTTTTTTGGAAGAGTTTCAGAAGAATTTGTATTATTTCTTCTTTAAATGTTTGATATAATTCAGCAGTGAAGCCACCTGCTCCTGTAGTTTTCTTCATTGGGAGACAATTAATTACTGCTTCAATCTCATTACTCATTATTGTTCTGTTTAGGTTTTCTAATTCTTCATGATTCAACCTTAGCAAGTCATATGAGTCCAAGAATTTATCCATTTCTTCTAGGTTTTCTAGTTTATTAGCATATATTTATTTGTAATAGTCTCTTATGATCCTTTATATTTCTGTGGCATCAATTGTAATGTCTCCTTTTGATTTGTGATTTTATTCATTTGAGTCTTCTCTTCTTTTTCTTCATTATTACTAAGGGTTTATCAATTTTGTTTTATCTTTTCAAAAAAACTCTTAGTTTCATTGATCTTTTGTATCATTTTATTAATCTCTAATTTGTTTCTTACTTTCCTTTTTTGTTTTTTGATTTCAAGATACTTTGTTTTTCAAACAGGTCACAATGCTAAGCATTTGGACTATTCTACCATTGTACAAGTTACAAGTGCTTGCTCAGAAGCTGAGGGGCACTCTTTAGTAGCATTTTGAAAAATGAATACAAATCCATATAAGCAAATATTCAAATAGTTTCCATAGGAACACAAAGTATGATCCCAACTCCTAGTCTTCCATGTTGCTGCATCTGTGCCAACCCTACTCTTACAAAGACATTTCCAAACTAGCAGTAATTAAGTTAAATGGTCCCCCAAAGCCCTAAATTCAAGCTAAATTTGCAGTTTAACAGTTACAAGAGTGGTATCTACATATTAACACTAGCAGAAACACATGTTGCTGGGTGACATTTCATTCCGCTTTCCCAAGCATAAGACACAGGCAGAGTGCTGATTACTTGCCCCTCTACTTTGGGTAGGAAGTCATGGTTCTGGATTTGCTGCATGAGTTGCCATGTTCATCCTGACATCACGTAGTAAATGGTCAATCTCTGGAATCCACTGAAAGTAGAAGCAGCAGCAAAAGTGTAAGCACCCATGTTTTCAAAGAGCACCCAATTGCCCATGTGCATTTTGGGCAGATCACAGCACTCAACAATCTGATCAAGGCCATCACATGTTGGTCCCTATGTGCTAGATGAATAGTATTTCTCATCTGGTTTGGGTATCTTTTGCAGAAGGAGCTTTACATTTGCACGATCACAAAGTATGCAATTAAATGATCCATATACTCCATCATTCATATAATACATAAAGGTTTACTCAACTCATCTTCATCATCAGAGCATGTCTCTTCCTTTAATACAAGTTTTCTTTGCAGTGATATTAACTGTGACAGCTGACACAGCATAATATCTGCCTGGCTCAGCTATGATTCTTACTCCAGAGTCCGATGGAAAATACTTGTCCAATGCTGGGTTGATTACACTGGTGATCTCTTCAAATCTAAGCTTCACATCCTCAGATCCGGGAAAGCAACTGTCAATATCAAGGAGATCCATGCTAAAACCAACCTCAGCTCCCATGTCAAAGACACAGCAGGCATCAAAGACTGCTTGCACTAAAGTCTCAGGATCAGTACAACCACTTCCCACATGGAAGCTGACACCAATGACATCAATATTCAGCTCTTTTGCCCATTCCAAAAGAAGCCTGCTGGTTTTGAGTATGGCACCAAATTTAACACTGAGGCAACAGACTGCTTTGCAATCATCAGTGGCAATCACAAAATCAGCTTTGTCTTTTTATGTGCTCTGGCAACTTTCATCAACTTGATGTCACTATCAAAAGTCATCATCTGGACTCCATTATTGGCGGCCTACTTAATTTGAGACAGTTGTTTACAAGGATTTGCATAGATAATCCTCTCTGGAGGCATCCCAGGAGTCTGCACCAATTGTATTTCAGTCTTGATAGCACAGTCAAATCCTGTCTTGATGGCAGGTAGGGTTTTCACTATGGCTCTGCTACCATTGCATTTGACTGCATAGAAGAGCATGAGACAAGGGAGAGCTTTTAACAATCTTAGTTGTTTCTTTAGAATGTCTCCAAGGTCGATGAAATAAAAGGCATCCTTATCATCATCAGAAGAAACTTCATTAATTTCTTCATCCAGAATGTCCTTGGCAGTAAAGCCTTCATCGAGGAAGAGACAGTCAAACTCTACATTACTAAAGTTGTTTATGGCTTCTTGATGTTGCTATGAAAGCTAAGAGATGGAGTTTTTAAGGAACTTATTTCCAGCTTCTCACAAAGGCAATTCTCCAGGAATTCCAAATCCCACTGTGTGTGTCCTCAGAGTATCAGTGAAAACATTCTCAGAGTGCCTGGGCACCACAGGCCAGCCCTGTGAAGATGCCGCTGCCCAAGGGGGACGAACACTCAACTGCCCGGCTACCACATCCCTGCTACCCCCACTGTGCTGTCAGCTGCCTTGCTCCCACCCACTGGAGACACTGGCCCAAGGTGGTGCCAGAGCTGCTGGCTTGACGGACAGCCAGCAGCAGCTGCAGGAACTGACCTAATTCATGTATTTCTGTTCGGATCTTTCTTTCTCTCCTTCTACTAATCGATGTTTGGTTTGTTCCTATTTTTTCAGTTCCTTAAGGTATAACATCAGGCTGATTATTTGAAGCCTTTCTACTTTTTTAATGTTAGCATTTATTGCTATAACCTTCCCTTTTAGAACTGCTTTTGCTCTATCCTGTAAGTTCTGATATGTTGAGTTTTCATTTTCACTTGTCTCAGGAAGTTTAAAAATTTCCTTTTAAATTTATTCTTTGATGCATTTGTTGTTTGGAAGCCCATTGTTTAATTTCCCTATATTTGTAGTTTCCAATGTCCCTTCTGTTATTAATTTCCAGTTTTATTCTGTTGTGATTAGACAAGGTAGTTGGTATTGTATCAGTTTTTAAAAATTTGTTGAGACTTGTTTTGTGACCTAACATATAGTCTATTCTAAAAATGTTCCATGTGCTGCTGAGAAGAATGTGTATTATGGAGCTTTTGGATGGAATGTTCTATAAATGTCTGTTAAGCCCAATTGGTCTACAGTGCAAATTACCTCTGATGATTCTTGGTTAATTGTCTGGACTATCTGTCCTTTGCTGAAAGTGGGATGTTAAAGTCTCCAACAGTAGCTTCCAGTTGAGATGGTGGGGTAGACAGCACTCAGCATCATTCTCTACCACAAATCAACCAACTTACAACAATTAAAAAGCAACAACAGTCAACAGGGGAAGAGGGGGAGATACCCATGAAGGCAGGAGAAGCCACAGTGAGAGAAAGAAAGGACCATTCCTACCATTTAGAACCCCAGCTACTTCAAGGCTGGAGCTGCTGAGCACATAGAGTAAGAGCTAGCAAAAGCCACTGCTGTATTCTTCCTGTGAAGTTGCATGGTGGTAGAGGGGGAGAGGAGGGCCTTGGTGGCCCTCATTCTAGAAGGACCAATAATAGGGTTCCCGTGGACCCACATAGGAGTAAGGAGTGACAGCAACAGAAAAAAGGAGCTACTCAGAGGCCAGAGAGTCATTGCAAGGGCTCATGTGTGGCCTGCCCTCCCACACTGAGGCATGCCATCACTGCCATGGGTCCCACCTGGGGTCCCGAGGCATAGACCTGGGGACCAACCCCTCCTCCTGCAACCAGGCAAGTAGCATGCCAAAAGCACTACTTCCATGTGGGTGGCCCACCACAACCACAACAATAACCATGGATGCCACAAAAGCAGCTAGACACCACAACCACTGTGCAGATGGCCTGCCAGCCACTTTAGTGCATTAACACAAGGAAAGTCACCAGCAGAGACCAAAGAAAAGAAGAGCATGTTGCTCATTTCAGTGTGATAGAAGCAGAATCTGCTCTATGATAATAGTGGGGGACCTGAACACACCTCTCTCAGAACTGGACAGATCATCTAGGCAACAAATCAACACAGTAACATTACTCTTTCAGAAGGAGAGAAGGAATCTAGGATTATCAGAGGTGGGAGAGGGAGGGAGAGGGGCATAGGGAGAGATTTGATAAGGGGCATAAAGAATAAGTATGATTTATAATAATATATATACTAATAATATTGATTTGATCAACATATGTCAATGTCAAACCCCCAAAATATGTATAGTCAATTATGATTCAATTTTAAAAAGTCTCCAACAGTTATTGTGTTGGAGTCTATCTCTTCCATTAGGTCTAATATTTGCTTGATATATCTTGGTGCTCTGGTGTTGGGTACATTTAGAATTGTTATATACTCTTATTGAATTGATCCCTGTATCATTATATAATGACCTTTTTTTATTTTCCTTGGCTTGATGTCTATTTTATCTGATATAGGTATAGGTATTCCTGCTGATTTTTGGTTTCCATTAGCATGAAATATCTTTTTCTATCCCCTTGCTTTCAGTTGATATGTGTCTTTATAAGTGAAGTAAATTTCTTGTAGGCAGTATATTGCTGGTTCTTGTTTTATAATCCATTCAGCCACTCTGTGTCTTTTAATTGGGGAATTTAATCCATTTACACTTAGAGTTATTATTGATATATAGGGACTTCCTACTGCTATTTTGTTACTTTTTTAATGGTTGTTTTGTAGATCCTTGTTTCATTTTCTCTGGTGTTACTTTCTTTCTTTTTGATACAGTGATTTTCTCTAGTAGCATATTTTGACTTCTTGCTATTTATTTTTAGTATGTCTATTATAGGTTTTTTGCATTATGGTTACCATGAGGCTTACAGAAAACATGTTATAATTTTAACCAATTATTTTAAACTAATAACTTAACTTCAGTTGCTAAGAAAAAAGAAAAAAAAAAGCTGATTTTACACTTTGATGTTATTCTTCCCCCCCCTTGGCATTTTGTTGTTTCAAGTTACATCTTTTAATATTGCATATCTCTTATATGGTTGTTGTATTTTTTATTATCTTATTAGGTTTGTCCTTTAGTCTTCCTCATAAAGATATAAGTGGTTTATTCACCAGCCTCACAATATTGGAGTATTCTGAGTTTGTCTGTGTACTTACCTTATTAGTGATTTTTATACTGTCAAATGTTTTCTTGTTACACTTTAACATCATTTTCCTTCAGACTGAAGAACTCCCTTTAGCATTTTCTTTTAAGGAAGTTCTAGTGTTGAATTCCCTTAGCCTTTGTATGTGTGTGAAATACTTTTTTTCTCCTTCATATTTGAAGGTTAGTTTTGCTGGATACAGAATTCTTGGTTGACAGTCTTTTTACTTCAGCATTTTGAATGTATCATTTCACTTTCTCCTGCCATGAAGGGTTCCTACTGAGAAGTCTGTTGAATGCCATATTGAGGCCCTGTTGAATGTTATGTATTTCTTTACTCTTGATGCTTTCAGTAGTCTTTCTTTGTCTTTGGTGTTAGATAATTTGATTATGATGTGCCTTGGGGTATTTCTCATTGGATTGAATTTGATTGGTGATCTCCAAGCTTTCCGTATCTGGATACTGTCATCTTTCTCAATCCTTGGGAAATTTTCAACCATTATTTTCTTAAATATGCTTTCTAGGTCTCTTCCTTTTTTGTCTGCTTTGGGTATGCCAATTATGTTGAGATTATTTCATTTGAAGGTGTCATATAATTGCTGTATTTCTGTTAATTTTTTTCTTATTCCTTTTTCTTTTTGTTCCTATGATTGGGTAATTTCGTGTGTTCTGTCTTTTAGCTCACTGATTCTTTCCTCTGTTTGATCAAGTCTTCTGTTGGAGGTTTCTACTGAGTTTTTCAGTTCAGGTAATATATTCTTTATATCTAGAATTTCTATTTGGGGTTTTAAAATTGATTCTATTCCTTTGTCAAGCTTCTTGTTCTGTTCCGGGATTGTTTCCCAAATATCATTTAGTTTTCTATCTGTATTTTTTTGTGAATTCCTAAACATCTGTAAGAGGATTATTCTTAATTTCCTAAATGTGCTGATCTTTTGGGTCTATTGCTAGAGCTTTATTGGTTTCTTTGTGTGGTGTTCTATTTCTTTTTTTTTCTTGATTTTTGTTTCTTTACACTGATGTCTGTTCATTTGAAGAGATGACTATCTCTTCCAGGTTTCGTAGATGTTCTTTGGTGGTATTAGACTTTTACTGAAATTTTACAGAATTTTGTCTCTGGCCTGTGGTTTTTTGTTCCATTCTGTAGTGGATTAATAACAATCTCCACCACTTAAACACTGCATTGGAACTAATTTTCTGTGTTGCCATTAATTCTCAGGGAGGGGAAGACTTACTGCAGGGACCAGAACTTGAATGCTATGCCTCAGATAAATTGCTGCATTGTTGTTTCTCTATCTGCGGGAAAATTTTTGAGGACTGCATTTTAAATTTTGGCCTTTTAGTCACTTCTGGGTCATGTAGGGAGGTAACTGGGCTGTGTGCAAAATCTGGTCCAGGGCTGACTCTTACCTGTATACTATGCCCCTGCAGTTGCATTGCACCAACAGGTCACCACTGTGTGGCACCATTCTGACTGGGAGGCAGATCTGCTGCCAACATTGTGTCTTGATGCACCCCTGGTGAATCAGCACCCCCAGCACTCCAAATGGTTCCACATGCGTTCCCTTTAAAGACTCATAGGCCTCTGGGAAAATCAGGTACACACCTCCTACTCTCTCCTCTCACCTCTGAGATTGCAGGTCCAGTGGCTTTCTCCAAGTATAGTGCTATATGTTGGTCCTGAAGGTGGGGGATGAGGTGCTCTAAAGTGATTTCTTCCTCCTGTTGGCTGCTGCCTCTCCCTCCTATGTAGGCACAGGGGAACCTTGTGAGTAGCTACACTGGCCTGGGAATGGGATTCAGTGCTCTGAAGTGATATTTATATATAGTCAGTGGCCACAGCACACTTTATCCCTGCAGGCTCCAAGTAGCTTCACACAAAAAGCTCTGGGGTGGCTTTGTCATTTCCAGGAAGCTGCTTCATGAGCTGTGCCACACCAGCCCTCCTCCTGCCTCTGTGGTCTTCTACATCTTTGCAGACTAAACCGATGTCTCCTCCTCCTCCCCCTTAATTCCAGTGGTTTCAGGATGGCAATTTTGTGTCTTAATTTTGTAAGTTGATCTCTTCTAGAGGGGAGTGATACCAGGAATCATCCAGTCCACCATCATTCTGACCCAGAGAATTAGTTTTCTCTTGCTGTGTAATAAATACCACATATGTATCAGCTTAAAACAATATAAATTTATTATCTCATAGTTTTTGTAGGTCAGTAGTCCAGGAATGGCTTAGTGGGATCCTCTGTCCATGTTTTCACAAGCCTCCCATCAGTGTGTCAGCTGCGCTAAAGTTCTCAACTTGAGCTCAGATTTCTCTTCCACGTTTATTTAGGTTTTTGAAAAAATTAAATTTCTTCTAGCTGTAGGACCAAGACCCCTGTTTTATTGCCAGGTGTTGGCCAGGGACAACTCTTAGCTCCTTGAGGCTGTCCATAATTCCTTGCCACATGGTCCCCATAGGCAGTTTACAACATTGATGTTTACTTTCTTTTGGACTAATAGTGGCATGTCTCTCCAACTTCTTCCACTGTGTCAAGCCAGAGAAAACTTTTTGTTGTATAAAGGCTCACCTGACTAGGTCATTGTCATTCAAAATAATCTATGTTTTTCTATACTTCATAACATAATCATGGGAGTAATTTCTCATTATATTCACAAGTTCTACCCACACTCAATATAAGGGGATTATACAACGATGAAGGTCATTGTTAGAATTCTTCCCACAACATCTACTACACAATTTTAGGTTGCTAGGTTTTTATCCAAGGAACTTTAAAGGTTTTATCCCTTTTTCTTCTGGCATCTGTTGTTTAGATGAGAAGCCTGCTGTCATTCTAATTGTCCATTATATGTACTCTGCCTTTCCTCTTTAGCTTATTCCAACTTTTTGCTTTCTCTTTTATGCAGTTTGCCATAATGTGGTTGGGTATGGTTTGGGTAGTGTGTTTTTTTTTGGGGGGGGGAGGCTGGCCAGTATGGGGATCTGAACCCTTGACCTTGGTGTTACAAGGCTGTGTTATAACCAGCTCGGCTAATTGGCCAAACTGGGTGTGGATTTGGAGTTGCTTATCCCATGGAACTTTATGTAGTATTTTATGCTGAAGACTCATGACTGTTTCAATTTTGAAACCCCCACAGCTGTCCTCTCTCAAATAATTCCTGTAGTGGATTCCATTAGCTCATTTTGAAATTCCTTTTAGACATTCTTTTTTCTACAGTGCAGAACTTTTTTATATTATATATCTTTTAATCATTCTATGCTGCATTATGGGGACATTTTTCTTAGATTAATCTTCAGTTTACTGCTTTTTGAGAAAAATCTGTAAAATCTGCTATACAATCCTTTGAATCCTTTGAGTTTTTAATTATGTTGACTATATTTTTATTTTAGACATTCTGTCTGCTTCCTTTTACAAATTTATTGTTTATTTATGGTTCATCTTTTTACATTTAAAATATTATATTTGGGAGGAAAAGCAAGAGGGAGAAGGATGTTGACAGAATAAGGAGGAAGGAGAGAAAATGGCATCCAAAGATTACGGTACCTACAGCCAAGCTGCGGCCCAGTAGGGCTACTGTGCTTACACCACCCAACCCATGCAAAGATATGCACAGACCACCCAAGCATATAGGCAACAAAGCTATGGAGCCTATGGACAGCCCACTGAATTCTGCTATACCCAGGCTCAGACCACTGTGACCTGTGGGCAGACCACTTATGCAACTTCTTATGGACAGCTTCCCACTGGTTATACTACTCCAACTGCCCCCCAGATGTACAGCCAGCCTGTCCAGGGGTGTGGCCCTGGTGCTTATTATACCACCACTGTTATAGTCACCACCACCCGAGCCTCCTATGCAGCTCAGTCTGCATATAGCACTCAGCCTGCTTACCCAGCCTATGGGCAGCAGCCAATAGCCACCACACCTGCAATGCTGCAGGATGGTAACAAGCCCGCTGAGACTAGTCAACCTCAGACTAGCACAGTGGGTTACAACCAGTCCAGCCTAGGATACAGACAGAGTAACTACATTTATTCCCAGGTACCTGAGAGATAAACCTCAGACTAGCACAGTGGGTTACAACCAGTCCAGCCTAGGATACAGACAGAGTAACTACAGTTATCCCCAGGTACCTGAGAGATACCCCATGTAGCCAGTCACTACACCTCCATCCTATCCTCCTACCAGCTATTCCTCTACACAGCTGACTAGTTATGATCGGAGCAGTTACTCTCAGCAGAACATCTATGGGCAACCGAGCAGGTATGGACAGCAGAGAGGCTGTGGTCAATAGGCAGTTATGGGCAGCAGCCTCCTGCTAGTTACCCTCCCCAAACTGGATCCTACAGCCAGGCTCGAAGTCAATATAGCCAGCAGCGCAACAGGTACAGGCAGCAGAGTTTATTCTGACAGGATCACCCCAGTAGCATGGGTGTTTATGGGCAGGAATCTGGAGGATTTTTTGTAGTTACCCTCCCCAAACTGGATCCTACAGCCAGGCTCGAAGTCAATATAGCCAGCAGCGCAGCAGGTACAGGCAGCAGAGTTTATTCTGACAGGATCACCCCAGTAGCATGGGTGTTTTATGGGCAGGAATCTGGAGGATTTTTTTGATCAGGAGAGAACTGGAGCATGAGTGGGCCTGATAACCAGGGCTGGGGGAGAGGGGAATTTGATCACGGAGGCATGAGCAGAGGTGGGTAGGGAGGAGAATGCGGTGGAATGGGCAGCACTGGAGAGAGAGGTGGCTTCAGTAAGTCAGGCCCAGGGCTGGGGGAGAGGGGAATTTGATCACGGAGGCATGAGCAGAGGTGGGTAGGGAGGAGGATGCGGTGGAATGGGCAGCACTGGAGAGAGAGGTGGCTTCAGTAAGTCAGGTGGACTCATGGATGAAGGACCAGATCTTGATTTAGGCCCACCTGTAGATCTGGATGAAGATTCTGACAACAGTGCAATTTATGTGCAAGGATTAAATGACAGTGTGACTCTAGATGATCTGGAAGACTTCTTTAAGCAATGTGAGGTTGTTAAGATGAACAAGAGAACTGGGCAACCCATGATCCACATCTACCTGGACAAGGAAACGGGAAAGCCCGAAGGTAATGTCACAGTGTTCTATGAAGACCCACTGACTGCAAGGCTGCTGTGGAGTGGTTTGATGGGAAAGATTTTCAAGGGAGCAAAATTAAAGTCTTTCTTGCTTGGAAGAAGCCTCCAATGAACAGCACATGGTGTGGTATGCCACCCTGTGAGGGCAGAAGGATGCCACCACCTCTCAGTGGAAGTACAGGGGGCCCAGGAGACCCTGGGGGACTCATGGGTCGCATGAGAGGCCATGGAGGACACAGAGGAAGCTTTCCCCCAAGAGGGCCCTGGGATTCATGAGGGAAAACCTCTGGAGGAGGAAATGCTCAGCACTGAGCTGGCAGTGTCCCAATCCGGATTATGGAAATCACCTGGAGAACAGAATGCAACCAGTGTAAGGCCCTGAAGCCTCAAGGCTTCCTCCCACCACCCTTCCCATCCCTAGGTGGTGGAAATGCTCAGCACTGAGCTGGCAGTGTCCCAATCCGGATTATGGAAATCACCTGGAGAACATAATGCAACCAGTGTAAGGCCCTGAAGCCTGAAGGCTTCCTCCCACCACCCTTCCCATCCCTAGGTGGTGGTCATGGCAGGGGAGGCCCTGGTGGCATGTGGGGAGGAAGAGGTGGCCTCATGGTTCAGAGGTGGCCATGGGAGAGACAGAGGTGGCTTCCATGGTCGCTGGGGCATGGACTGAGGTGGCTTTGGTAGAAGATGAGGTGGCCCTGGGGCCCCCCTGGACCTTTGATGAAACAGATGGGAAGAAGAAGAGGCAGACACGGAGGACCTGGAAAAATGGATAAAGGTGAGCACCCTCAGAAACGCAGAGACTGGCCCTCCTAGACACAGAGACCCTGCAGAGCTACAGTGACTACCAGATTTATTTTTTAAACCAGAAAATATTTAAAATTTTTATTTCCATATTTATAATGTTGTCAACAACATTATGATTATTCCTTGTCTGTACTTTAGTATTTTTCACCATTTGTGAAGAAACATTAAAACAAGTTAAATGGCAAAAAAATAATAAAAAATAAAATAAAATAAAATTTTATATATTGTTATCTTTTTAATAATTTAAAATCTTTTAATTTGAAGAAAATATTCTATTGTCACAAGTTCTGAATTATCACAAGATTGTAATCCTTTTGCTTGATCTGTAAAAGACTCAAGATTAGTTTGTTTTAAATTTGATTGCAGATTTGTTCTAAGCAGGGTATGTGCTTCCCTGCTCTCCTCCTTTTGCTATTAATGTGTAGTCTGGGATATGAAAATTACCCTTCATTGTACATTTGTTTTGATAAGTGTTCTACTGGTATCACTTATCCTTCACAAAATTTTTGTTAATTTATTGGTATGTTGTTTCTCTATAACATGTGGCAGTGTAATTAGGATCTCAAACCTGAAACACTGGAATATAGTACTGGAATTTTGGATTTTCATGGAAAGCATTTTTCCTTACTCAGTCTGGGTCAATGATAAGCTTTCTGGTCATATCCTTGTTTTTTTGATTTTTACTCTCATGAATAGAGAATCCAGTGCTTCAAGGGTTCTGGCCATATACTTACTCCTATATACGTATCTCCTGTCCCTAGGTAAGCGTTAATATTTTAGTTCACAGCCATACCCAGGTTGTTTTAATTTGCAATTCTTTACTGATGTATGATGTTGAGCATCTTTTCATGTGTGCTGTGGATTGAATATCCCTCCCAAAACTCATCGAAGCTTGACTCCATTGTAACAGTGCTAAGAGGGTGGGAAATCTGACTAAAGTATTTGAAAGATGGGGCCTTTAAAAGATGATTAGATTATGAGGACTGTGTCCTTGTGAATGAATTGGTCCATTCATGGAGTAATGGGTGTGGTTCTGGTGATGTTATAAGAAGGGCAAGTGGGAAGGTTAGCTCACTCTTGCCCATGCCATTTTCTCTCACGATGTGATACCCTAAGTTGTTGCAGAGTCACCACCCAGAAGAAGGTCCTCACCAGATGTGATGCCTGGATTTTATACTTTCCAGCCTCCAAAGATGTAAGAAATAAATTTCATTCCTTTATAAAGTACCCAGTTTCAGGTAATCTGTTATTAGCAACAGAAACAAACTGATATATTTATTTGCCATCCATATATCTTCTTTGGTGAGGTCCGCTCAGATCTCTTGCTCATTTAAAAATTGAGTTGTTTGTTTTCTTATTGTTGAGTTCTAAAAGTTATTTGTATATTTTGGATACAGGTTTAGATATGTGTTTTGCATATATTTTCTCCCAGACCATGGCTTGTATTTTCATTCATTTAACAGTGTCTTCCATTGAGCAGAAGTTTTAAATTTTAATAAAGTCTAATGTCAACTTTTTTCTTTCATGGCTCATGCCTTTGGTACCTAAAAACTCATTGCCAAACCCAGGGTCACTTAGATTTTTTCCTGTGCTATCTTTTAGAAGTTTTATAGTTTTGTGTTTTACATTTGGGTGTGTTATTCATTTTGAGTTAATTATTGTGAAAGGTGTAAGATCTGCATCTAGATGATGATGATGATGATGATAATGACTGCATATAGATGTCCAGTTGTTCTAACACCATCTGTCAAAAAAACTATTCTTCATCTTGTTGCCTTTATTCCTTTATCAAAGATCAGTTGATTGTATTTGTGTAGGTCTATTTCTGGGCTCTGTATTCTGTTTTACTGATCTGTTTGCCTATTCTTTTGCCAATACCATATTATCTTGATTTCTAGTTTAATTCCAGTGTGGTCTGAGAGCATACTTCGGATAAGTTCTAGTCTTTCAAATTTGTTAATGTGTGCTTTATGGCCCAGGATGTGGTTTATCTTAGTGAATATTCCATGTAAGCTTGAGAAAAGTGTACGTTATGCTATTTTTGGTTGAAATATTCTACAAATGTTAATTAGTTGAGAACATAAACTTCATGTTAAAAAATTAACTTCTTGTTTTAGAACAAATTTAGATTTACAGAATTATTGCAAAGGTGGTACGCAGAGTTCCTATAATCTCAACACCCATTTTCCCCTATTATTAACATTATGAGTATGATACATTTGCCACAATTAATGAACTGTTATTGGTATGTTATTTTTAACGAGAGTCAATACATTGTTTAGATTTCCTCAGTTTTCTCGTAATGTCTTTTTCCCATTCCAGAATCTAGTCCAGGATAGTACATTACACTTAATAGTCAAGTCTTGTTAGGCTCCTCTGAGTTGTAACAGTTTCTCAGACTTTCCTTTTTTGTTGATGACCTTGACAGTTTTGATGATGACTGTTCAGGTGTTTTGTAGGGTATCCCTCAGCTGGTAATTGTCTGATGTTTTTCTCATGATTAGACTGGCAGAATGTGTTTTGGGACTACACAGATAAAGTGCCATTTCATCACATCAGAGCAAGAGTACTATGTTACTATCAGTGTAACTCACTGTTGATACTAATCTTGATCACCTGACTTCATGCAGTGTTTCTCAGGTTTCTCTACTGTAAAGTTCCTCTTTTTCCCCTTCCTGTCTATACTTACCTTATGGAAGAAATTCACCATATGCAACTCACACTTTAGGAGTGGGGAGTTATACCTGACTGCCATTCTTACTGAGCTCCATCCTTACTAACCTCCATCCTTACTGATATTCTGCCTGCTCGATCTATCAATTACTGACAGGAAGGTTTGAAGTCTCAACTATAATTGTAGATTTGTCTATTACTTCTTTCTGTTCTGTCAGTTTTTGCCTCATGTCATATATTCTTGGAGGATTGACCCTTTTATTATTATGCAATGCCCTTCTTCATTCCTAATAAATTTTCTTTGTTCTGAAATCATCTTTGTCTAACATTAATATGCTACTCAGGCTTTCTTTGGATTCATGTTAATATGGTATATTTTTCTCCATCTCTTTACTTTTAACATATCAGAGTTTCTATATTTAAAGTGGGTTTCTTGTAGACAACATATAATTGGGTATTTTTTAATCCACTCTGACAATCTCTGCTTTTTAAATGGTGTATCTAGATCATTCACATTTAAAGTTGTTATTGATATATTTGGCTTACTATCACCTAGGTTGGTAACTTTTCTACGTATTGCATTTTCTATAATTCCATTTTATCTCCTGCCTTATAATTCTTTTTAAATAAGCTTTTAGTGGCTGTTGGAGTTTATAATTCACCTTCAAAACCACTGTTATGCTTCAAGAGTACTACAGATACTTTGTGTCAGAGGATCCCCAATTCCTGTCTCCTATCCCTCGTGACATTGCCATCATTCATTTCACTTATTCATAGGCTATAATCACCCACTACATCATTACCATTATTATTATTTTTAAAACAACCATCTTTCAGATCAATAAAGAATAATAAAAATAAAAGATTTTATTTTATCTTCATTTCTTTCTTCCATTACATTCTTTATTTATGAAGATCTGAGTTTCTGGCCTACATCATTTTCATCTGGCCTGAGAAAAATTTTTGACATTGCTTGCTAGGAAGATCTAATGGCACACACAAAGAAATATAGATGTGCAGGTGGATTTGGCAGTGACTATCGAAAAAGTAATGAGGAAAATTACAGTGAACTTCTTAGGTGTTTGTATTTCTGTGTTTTTTTTTTCCCCCATTTGGTGGCTTTTGTAAAATGTATGCATTGACATTGTGATGCAAAATTTTTTTTCCAATAAAATCTAGAAATTACAACAACTTCATCAGTTGGGAGTCTATTGAGCAATTAATAGGCCACTGTACAACAGACGTATTACCACGAGATCAGTGCCATCCATGCCTTTAAGCCAATGAATCTGTTACTCAGTGTTTGAGTTTTATGAAGTCCACTGCTGCCCCGTCTTCTTATTCTTCCAGTAAGCAATTTTGAGCACTTGTGCTCTAGGTAAATCCCTAATCTTGTATATTTTTTTTTTTGTGTGTGTGTGATATATTTATTAAGTTATAACTCACATACCATACAGTTCACCCATTGAAAGTGTACAATTCAATGGTTTTTAGTATATTCACAGAATTGTGTAAACATTGTCCACAACAGATTTTTAAAAATTATGTCACCTGAAACACATACCTTGTATCCCTTAGCCATCACCCTTCCCCGTATCTCTCATCCCTCTAGACCTGGGCAGCCACTAATCTGCTTTCTTTCTCAATAGAATTGTCTATTCTGGACATTTCATATAAGTGGAATCATACAATATGAGGTCCTTTGTGACTGGCTTCTTTCACTTAGAATAGTGTTTTCAAGCTTCATACATGCTGTAGTATGAATTAATACTCCATTCCTTTTATTACTGAAAAAATATTTTATTGTATGGAATGGATCTATTTATCCATTCATCACTTGATACACATTTGGGTTGTTTCCTTTTTTTGGCTATTGTGAATAACAATGCTATGAACATTTGTGTACAAGTTTTTGTGTAAACAATGTTTTTATTTCTCTTGGGCATATACCTAGGAATGAAATTGCTGGATCATATTGTAATTCTATGTTTAATCTTTTGAGGAACTTCCAGAGTGTTTTCCAAAATGACTGAACCATATTGCATTCCCACCAGAAGTGTACAAGGGTTCCAATTTCTCCACATCCTTGCCAACCTTTGTTATTATCTCTTTTGTTTATAGTCATCCTAGCAGGTGTAAAGGGATATCTCATTGTGGCTTGATTTTCATTTCCCTGATAACTGATGATTTTGAGCCTCTTTTCATGTGCTTATTGGCCATTTGTATATCTTCTTTGGAGAAATATCTATTTAGATCCTTTGCCCATTTTAAATTGGTTTATTTGTCTTTTTATTGTTGAGCTGTAAGAGTATATTCTAGTACATGTACTTTATTAGATATATGATTTGCAAAAATATTCTCATTTAATGTGTTGTCTTTTCACATTTTTGATAGTGACTTTTGAAGCACAAAAGTTTTGAATTCTGATGAGGTCCAGTTTACCTATTTTTATTTTTGTTGCTTTTGCTTTTGGTGTCATCACCAAATTCAAGGCCATAAAGTTTTATATCTACGTTTTTTCCTGTGTTTTATAGTTTTAGCTCTTACATTTAAGTCCTTGATTTATTTTGAATTAATTTTTATATATAGTGTGAGGTAGCAGTCCAACTTCATTCTTTTGCATGTGGATATCTAGTTGTTATGTCATCATTTGTTGAAAAGATGATTCTTTCCCCATTGTATTATTTGGGAACCTTTGTTGAAATCAATTGACCAGTAAGTGTTGGAATTTATTTCTGGATTCTCGATTCTATTCTATTGATATGTTTGTTTGTCCTTATGCCAGTACCATACTCCCTTGATTACTGTAGCTTTGAGGTAAGTTTTGAAATCAAAAAGTGTTAGTTCTCAAACTTTGTTCTTTTTTTTTTTTTTCAAGAATGTTTTGGCTGTTATGCATATTTTTCATTTCCATAAGAATTTTTGGATCTGTCTGTCAGTTTCTGCAAGGAAGTCAACTTGTTTTTGACAGAGGATTCTTAGAATCTCCAGATCAATTTGTGGAATATTGCCATCTTAACAGTATGAAGTGTTCTGACCTATGAACATGGATTTTTTTCCCATTCATCTGGATTGTTAATTTCTTTCATCAATGTTTTACAGCTTTCAGAGTGTACATTTTGTACTTCTTTTGTTAAATTTCCCCCTAATATTTTATTCTTTTTGATGCTATTTTAAATAAAATTGCTTTCTTATTTCATTTTTGATTGCTTCATTGCAAGTGTATAAAAATATAATTGCTTGATTTTTATTCATGATCTTCTATTCTTGCTGACATCATTTATTAGTTTTGGTAGTTTTTTAGTGTATTCCTTAGGATTTTCTATGTACAAGTTTATATCATCTGCAAATAGAGATAGTTTTAATATTCTTTTTCAGTCTGAATGAGTTTGATTTCATTTTCTTGTCTAACTGCCCTGGCTACAACCTCCAGTAGAATGTTATATAGAAGTGGTGAGAGCAGACAACAATAGCTTGTTCTTTTTTTTTTTGACTTTTTTGTCTTTTTTTTCCGTGTCCGGCAACGGATCGCAACCCTCAGTGTTGCCCCCGCACCGGACCGGGGACCGGCAACGGGATCGCAACCCTCGGCGTTGCTCCCACGCCTCGCTCAGCCAGTGAGCGGGAACCGGTCTGTATGTGGGATCCGAACCCTC
>NW_007726218.1:706197-764614 GCF_000696425.1 Galeopterus variegatus | reverse complement strand
CCCATGTAGCCAGTCACTACACCTCCATCCTATCCTCCTACCAGCTATTCCTCTACACAGCTGACTAGTTATGATCGGAGCAGTTACTCTCAGCAGAACATCTATGGGCAACCGAGCAGGTATGGACAGCAGAGAGGCTGTGGTCAATAGGCAGTTATGGGCAGCAGCCTCCTGCTAGTTACCCTCCCCAAACTGGATCCTACAGCCAGGCTCGAAGTCAATATAGCCAGCAGCGCAGCAGGTACAGGCAGCAGAGTTTATTCTGACAGGATCACCCCAGTAGCATGGGTGTTTTATGGGCAGGAATCTGGAGGATTTTTTTGATCAGGAGAGAACTGGAGCATGAGTGGGCCTGATAACCAGGGCTGGGGGAGAGGGGAATTTGATCACGGAGGCATGAGCAGAGGTGGGTAGGGAGGAGGATGCGGTGGAATGGGCAGCACTGGAGAGAGAGGTGGCTTCAGTAAGTCAGGTGGACTCATGGATGAAGGACCAGATCTTGATTTAGGCCCACCTGTAGATCTGGATGAAGATTCTGACAACAGTGCAATTTATGTGCAAGGATTAAATGACAGTGTGACTCTAGATGATCTGGAAGACTTCTTTAAGCAATGTGAGGTTGTTAAGATGAACAAGAGAACTGGGCAACCCATGATCCACATCTACCTGGACAAGGAAACGGGAAAGCCCGAAGGTAATGTCACAGTGTTCTATGAAGACCCACTGACTGCAAGGCTGCTGTGGAGTGGTTTGATGGGAAAGATTTTCAAGGGAGCAAAATTAAAGTCTTTCTTGCTTGGAAGAAGCCTCCAATGAACAGCACATGGTGTGGTATGCCACCCTGTGAGGGCAGAAGGATGCCACCACCTCTCAGTGGAAGTACAGGGGGCCCAGGAGACCCTGGGGGACTCATGGGTCGCATGAGAGGCCATGGAGGACACAGAGGAAGCTTTCCCCCAAGAGGGCCCTGGGATTCATGAGGGAAAACCTCTGGAGGAGGAAATGCTCAGCACTGAGCTGGCAGTGTCCCAATCCGGATTATGGAAATCACCTGGAGAACATAATGCAACCAGTGTAAGGCCCTGAAGCCTGAAGGCTTCCTCCCACCACCCTTCCCATCCCTAGGTGGTAGTCATGGCAGGGGAGGCCCTGGTGGCATGTGGGGAGGAAGAGGTGGCCTCATGGTTCAGAGGTGGCCATGGGAGAGACAGAGGTGGCTTCCATGGTCGCTGGGGCATGGACTGAGGTGGCTTTGGTAGAAGATGAGGTGGCCCTGGGGCCCCCCTGGACCTTTGATGAAACAGATGGGAAGAAGAAGAGGCAGACACGGAGGACCTGGAAAAATGGATAAAGGTGAGCACCCTCAGAAACGCAGAGACTGGCCCTCCTAGACACAGAGACCCTGCAGAGCTACAGTGACTACCAGATTTATTTTTTAAACCAGAAAATATTTAAAATTTTTATTTCCATATTTATAATGTTGTCAACAACATTATGATTATTCCTTGTCTGTACTTTAGTATTTTTCACCATTTGTGAAGAAACATTAAAACAAGTTAAATGGCAAAAAAATAATAAAAAATAAAATAAAATAAAATTTTATATATTGTTATCTTTTTAATAATTTAAAATCTTTTAATTTGAAGAAAATATTCTATTGTCACAAGTTCTGAATTATCACAAGATTGTAATCCTTTTGCTTGATCTGTAAAAGACTCAAGATTAGTTTGTTTTAAATTTGATTGCAGATTTGTTCTAAGCAGGGTATGTGCTTCCCTGCTCTCCTCCTTTTGCTATTAATGTGTAGTCTGGGATATGAAAATTACCCTTCATTGTACATTTGTTTTGATAAGTGTTCTACTGGTATCACTTATCCTTCACAAAATTTTTGTTAATTTATTGGTATGTTGTTTCTCTATAACATGTGGCAGTGTAATTAGGATCTCAAACCTGAAACACTGGAATATAGTACTGGAATTTTGGATTTTCATGGAAAGCATTTTTCCTTACTCAGTCTGGGTCAATGATAAGCTTTCTGGTCATATCCTTGTTTTTTTGATTTTTACTCTCATGAATAGAGAATCCAGTGCTTCAAGGGTTCTGGCCATATACTTACTCCTATATACGTATCTCCTGTCCCTAGGTAAGCGTTAATATTTTAGTTCACAGCCATACCCAGGTTGTTTTAATTTGCAATTCTTTACTGATGTATGATGTTGAGCATCTTTTCATGTGTGCTGTGGATTGAATATCCCTCCCAAAACTCATCGAAGCTTGACTCCATTGTAACAGTGCTAAGAGGGTGGGAAATCTGACTAAAGTATTTGAAAGATGGGGCCTTTAAAAGATGATTAGATTATGAGGACTGTGTCCTTGTGAATGAATTGGTCCATTCATGGAGTAATGGGTGTGGTTCTGGTGATGTTATAAGAAGGGCAAGTGGGAAGGTTAGCTCACTCTTGCCCATGCCATTTTCTCTCACGATGTGATACCCTAAGTTGTTGCAGAGTCACCACCCAGAAGAAGGTCCTCACCAGATGTGATGCCTGGATTTTATACTTTCCAGCCTCCAAAGATGTAAGAAATAAATTTCATTCCTTTATAAAGTACCCAGTTTCAGGTAATCTGTTATTAGCAACAGAAACAAACTGATATATTTATTTGCCATCCATATATCTTCTTTGGTGAGGTCCGCTCAGATCTCTTGCTCATTTAAAAATTGAGTTGTTTGTTTTCTTATTGTTGAGTTCTAAAAGTTATTTGTATATTTTGGATACAGGTTTAGATATGTGTTTTGCATATATTTTCTCCCAGACCATGGCTTGTATTTTCATTCATTTAACAGTGTCTTCCATTGAGCAGAAGTTTTAAATTTTAATAAAGTCTAATGTCAACTTTTTTCTTTCATGGCTCATGCCTTTGGTACCTAAAAACTCATTGCCAAACCCAGGGTCACTTAGATTTTTTCCTGTGCTATCTTTTAGAAGTTTTATAGTTTTGTGTTTTACATTTGGGTGTGTTATTCATTTTGAGTTAATTATTGTGAAAGGTGTAAGATCTGCATCTAGATGATGATGATGATGATGATAATGACTGCATATAGATGTCCAGTTGTTCTAACACCATCTGTCAAAAAAACTATTCTTCATCTTGTTGCCTTTATTCCTTTATCAAAGATCAGTTGATTGTATTTGTGTAGGTCTATTTCTGGGCTCTGTATTCTGTTTTACTGATCTGTTTGCCTATTCTTTTGCCAATACCATATTATCTTGATTTCTAGTTTAATTCCAGTGTGGTCTGAGAGCATACTTCGGATAAGTTCTAGTCTTTCAAATTTGTTAATGTGTGCTTTATGGCCCAGGATGTGGTTTATCTTAGTGAATATTCCATGTAAGCTTGAGAAAAGTGTACGTTATGCTATTTTTGGTTGAAATATTCTACAAATGTTAATTAGTTGAGAACATAAACTTCATGTTAAAAAATTAACTTCTTGTTTTAGAACAAATTTAGATTTACAGAATTATTGCAAAGGTGGTACGCAGAGTTCCTATAATCTCAACACCCATTTTCCCCTATTATTAACATTATGAGTATGATACATTTGCCACAATTAATGAACTGTTATTGGTATGTTATTTTTAACGAGAGTCAATACATTGTTTAGATTTCCTCAGTTTTCTCGTAATGTCTTTTTCCCATTCCAGAATCTAGTCCAGGATAGTACATTACACTTAATAGTCAAGTCTTGTTAGGCTCCTCTGAGTTGTAACAGTTTCTCAGACTTTCCTTTTTTGTTGATGACCTTGACAGTTTTGATGATGACTGTTCAGGTGTTTTGTAGGGTATCCCTCAGCTGGTAATTGTCTGATGTTTTTCTCATGATTAGACTGGCAGAATGTGTTTTGGGACTACACAGATAAAGTGCCATTTCATCACATCAGAGCAAGAGTACTATGTTACTATCAGTGTAACTCACTGTTGATACTAATCTTGATCACCTGACTTCATGCAGTGTTTCTCAGGTTTCTCTACTGTAAAGTTCCTCTTTTTCCCCTTCCTGTCTATACTTACCTTATGGAAGAAATTCACCATATGCAACTCACACTTTAGGAGTGGGGAGTTATACCTGACTGCCATTCTTACTGAGCTCCATCCTTACTAACCTCCATCCTTACTGATATTCTGCCTGCTCGATCTATCAATTACTGACAGGAAGGTTTGAAGTCTCAACTATAATTGTAGATTTGTCTATTACTTCTTTCTGTTCTGTCAGTTTTTGCCTCATGTCATATATTCTTGGAGGATTGACCCTTTTATTATTATGCAATGCCCTTCTTCATTCCTAATAAATTTTCTTTGTTCTGAAATCATCTTTGTCTAACATTAATATGCTACTCAGGCTTTCTTTGGATTCATGTTAATATGGTATATTTTTCTCCATCTCTTTACTTTTAACATATCAGAGTTTCTATATTTAAAGTGGGTTTCTTGTAGACAACATATAATTGGGTATTTTTTAATCCACTCTGACAATCTCTGCTTTTTAAATGGTGTATCTAGATCATTCACATTTAAAGTTGTTATTGATATATTTGGCTTACTATCACCTAGGTTGGTAACTTTTCTACGTATTGCATTTTCTATAATTCCATTTTATCTCCTGCCTTATAATTCTTTTTAAATAAGCTTTTAGTGGCTGTTGGAGTTTATAATTCACCTTCAAAACCACTGTTATGCTTCAAGAGTACTACAGATACTTTGTGTCAGAGGATCCCCAATTCCTGTCTCCTATCCCTCGTGACATTGCCATCATTCATTTCACTTATTCATAGGCTATAATCACCCACTACATCATTACCATTATTATTATTTTTAAAACAACCATCTTTCAGATCAATAAAGAATAATAAAAATAAAAGATTTTATTTTATCTTCATTTCTTTCTTCCATTACATTCTTTATTTATGAAGATCTGAGTTTCTGGCCTACATCATTTTCATCTGGCCTGAGAAAAATTTTTGACATTGCTTGCTAGGAAGATCTAATGGCAATTAGTTTTCTAAGTTCCTCTTTGTCTGAAAAAATACCTTTTCTTTCCCTGGTTTTTTTTTTGTGTGTGTGTGATATATTTATTAAGTTATAACTCACATACCATACAGTTCACCCATTGAAAGTGTACAATTCAATGGTTTTTAGTATATTCACAGAATTGTGTAAACATTGTCCACAACAGATTTTTAAAAATTATGTCACCTGAAACACATACCTTGTATCCCTTAGCCATCACCCTTCCCCGTATCTCTCATCCCTCTAGACCTGGGCAGCCACTAATCTGCTTTCTTTCTCAATAGAATTGTCTATTCTGGACATTTCATATAAGTGGAATCATACAATATGAGGTCCTTTGTGACTGGCTTCTTTCACTTAGAATAGTGTTTTCAAGCTTCATACATGCTGTAGTATGAATTAATACTCCATTCCTTTTATTACTGAAAAAATATTTTATTGTATGGAATGGATCTATTTATCCATTCATCACTTGATACACATTTGGGTTGTTTCCTTTTTTTGGCTATTGTGAATAACAATGCTATGAACATTTGTGTACAAGTTTTTGTGTAAACAATGTTTTTATTTCTCTTGGGCATATACCTAGGAATGAAATTGCTGGATCATATTGTAATTCTATGTTTAATCTTTTGAGGAACTTCCAGAGTGTTTTCCAAAATGACTGAACCATATTGCATTCCCACCAGAAGTGTACAAGGGTTCCAATTTCTCCACATCCTTGCCAACCTTTGTTATTATCTCTTTTGTTTATAGTCATCCTAGCAGGTGTAAAGGGATATCTCATTGTGGCTTGATTTTCATTTCCCTGATAACTGATGATTTTGAGCCTCTTTTCATGTGCTTATTGGCCATTTGTATATCTTCTTTGGAGAAATATCTATTTAGATCCTTTGCCCATTTTAAATTGGTTTATTTGTCTTTTTATTGTTGAGCTGTAAGAGTATATTCTAGTACATGTACTTTATTAGATATATGATTTGCAAAAATATTCTCATTTAATGTGTTGTCTTTTCACATTTTTGATAGTGACTTTTGAAGCACAAAAGTTTTGAATTCTGATGAGGTCCAGTTTACCTATTTTTATTTTTGTTGCTTTTGCTTTTGGTGTCATCACCAAATTCAAGGCCATAAAGTTTTATATCTACGTTTTTTCCTGTGTTTTATAGTTTTAGCTCTTACATTTAAGTCCTTGATTTATTTTGAATTAATTTTTATATATAGTGTGAGGTAGCAGTCCAACTTCATTCTTTTGCATGTGGATATCTAGTTGTTATGTCATCATTTGTTGAAAAGATGATTCTTTCCCCATTGTATTATTTGGGAACCTTTGTTGAAATCAATTGACCAGTAAGTGTTGGAATTTATTTCTGGATTCTTGATTCTATTCTATTGATATGTTTGTTTGTCCTTATGCCAGTACCATACTCCCTTGATTACTGTAGCTTTGAGGTAAGTTTTGAAATCAAAAAGTGTTAGTTCTCAAACTTTGTTCTTTTTTTTTTTTTTCAAGAATGTTTTGGCTGTTATGCATATTTTTCATTTCCATAAGAATTTTTGGATCTGTCTGTCAGTTTCTGCAAGGAAGTCAACTTGTTTTTGACAGAGGATTCTTAGAATCTCCAGATCAATTTGTGGAATATTGCCATCTTAACAGTATGAAGTGTTCTGACCTATGAACATGGATTTTTTTCCCATTCATCTGGATTGTTAATTTCTTTCATCAATGTTTTACAGCTTTCAGAGTGTACATTTTGTACTTCTTTTGTTAAATTTCCCCCTAATATTTTATTCTTTTTGATGCTATTTTAAATAAAATTGCTTTCTTATTTCATTTTTGATTGCTTCATTGCAAGTGTATAAAAATATAATTGCTTGATTTTTATTCATGATCTTCTATTCTTGCTGACATCATTTATTAGTTTTGGTAGTTTTTTAGTGTATTCCTTAGGATTTTCTATGTACAAGTTTATATCATCTGCAAATAGAGATAGTTTTAATATTCTTTTTCAGTCTGAATGAGTTTGATTTCATTTTCTTGTCTAACTGCCCTGGCTACAACCTCCAGTAGAATGTTATATAGAAGTGGTGAGAGCAGACAACAATAGCTTGTTCTTTTTTTTTTTGACTTTTTTGTCTTTTTTTTCCGTGTCCGGCAACGGATCGCAACCCTCAGTGTTGCCCCCGCACCGGACCGGGGACCGGCAACGGGATCGCAACCCTCGGCGTTGCTCCCACGCCTCGCTCAGCCAGTGAGCGGGAACCGGTCTGTATGTGGGATCCGAACCCTCGGGCGGGAGCGCCGCCGCGCTTCCCAAGCGGCGCACTATCCAGTGCACCACCGGGCCGGCCCTAGCTTGTTCTTGATTGGTGAAAGCATATAGTTTTCCACCTGTAAGTATGCTACTACCTGTGGGCTTTTCATAAATGCCCTTATCAGGATGAAGAAATTCTCTTCTGTTCCTAGGTTGTTGATTGTTTTTACTATGAAATGGTGTTGGATTTTGTCAAATGATTGCTCTGCATCTATTGAGATGATTGTGTGGTTTTTGTTTTTTATTCTGTTGATATGGTATTAGGTGCTGAGTTGTGTCTTCTCCAAATTCGTATGTTGAAGTCCTAATCCTTGTACCTCAGAATGTGACTATATTTGGAGATAGGGTCTTTAAAGAGGTAATTAAGTTAAAATGAGGTCATTAGTGTGGGCCCTAATCTAATATAACCATTGTTATTACAAGAGAAAATTAGGACATAGGCACACACGGAGGGAAGAAGAGCACGTAAAGATACTGGAAGAAGATGTTCATATATAAGCCAAGGAAAGAGACTTCAGAAAAAATTAACACTCTGACACCTGGATCTTGAACTCCTAGCCTCCAGAACTGCAAGAAAATAAATTCTGTTATTTAAGCCACCCAGTCTGTGGTAGTTTGTTATAGGAGCACTACAAACTTGAACAGATTTTGGTACCAGGAAGTTGGGGTACTGTTGTAACAAATACCTAAAAATATGGAACCAGATTTGGAATTTGGTAATGGGGAGAGTGTGGAAGAGTTTAGAAGTACATCTAGAAAAAGCCTCTATCGACTTGAAGAGACTGTTGGTAGAAATGTGGACATTAAAGGCAATTCTGGTGAGGGCTCAGAAAGAAGAGAGGAGAGCTGTAGAGAAAGCTTCTCTCATTATACAAGTATACGTATACATGTATATATGTATACATTATACATATATATATATAAAATCATGAGCAGAATGTTGCCAGAAATATGAACATTAAAGGTGCTTCTGGTGAGGTCTCAGATGGAAATGAGAAACACATTGTCAGAAACTGGTAGAAAAAAAGAGCCTTTTTATAAAGTGGCAAAGAAGTTGGCCGAATTATGTTCTAGTGCTTTGTGGAAAATAAAACTTGTAAGTGATGAACTTCGATATTTTTCTGAGGAGGTTTCTAAGCAAAGTGTTGAAGGCATGGCCTAGTTTCTTCTTGCTTCTTATAGTAAAATATGATAAGAGAGAGATAAATTGAAGAAGGAATTGTTAAACTAAAAGGAAGCAGAACTTGAAGGTTTGGAAAGTTTTCAATCTACTGAGGTGTAAGTAAATGAGAAAGCATGTTCCGGAGAAAACATCAAAATGTAGCTGCACAAATACTTGCTAAAGAGATTATGGGTGTGTGACTTATGGGTTCAATCAGCCATTTCTGCAGGAGCCACATAAGGTTATACCAATAGAAATGCTGGCAATGTGGACTAAATGGGGCAGAAATGGGACACAATGAAGGAAGGCTGTCAGCCTTCTGGGATCTTGCAAGACAGATCAGTAGAGATATCCAGTATTGAACATGCATTATCCTTCAAGAAAAGGGAAGAGTAACCCCAAAGGTGGTTTACAGGTCATCAGGGCTGCCAATGCCATTATGGACCCAGAGGGCACAGGGCTGAGGGGGCAGGGTCAGCTTTGTGGGCCCAGAGCACAGAGCATTGAGCCAAAGAGGCTTCTTCTTAAGCATTACAATATAATGGAATTTACCCTGCTAGATTTTAGACTTGCTTGCAACCAGTGACTCTGTTCTTCTTCCCATTTTCTCCTTCTTGGAATGGAAATATCTATCCTATTCCTGTCCCACCATTGTATTTTAGAAGCAGATAACTTGTCTTGTTCACAGGTTCACAGCTAGAGATGAATTTTGATTCAGGAGGAATTGCACCTGAAGTCTCACCTATACCTAATTTAGATAAGATTTGGTACTTAGAGTTGATGCTGAAATAGGTTAAAACTTTGGGGGCTGTTGGAATGTAGTGAATAAATTTTGCATGTGAGGACATGAATTTTGGGAGACCAGAGGGCAGAGTGTTATGGGTTAAATTTTGTATCTCTCCCCAATTAATATATTAAAGTTCTAACTCCCAATACCTAAGTATGTGACTATATTTGATATAGGAGTTTTAAAGAGGTGATTAAACTAAAATGAGGTTACTAGGGTGGACCCAAGTGGGATACAACTGGTGTCTTATTAGATGAGGCTATCTGGACATCAACATGCACAGAAGGAAGGCTATGTGAGGACACAGGGAGAAGATGGCAATTTATAAGCCAAGGACAGAAGCTTCAGAAGAAATTAACCCTGCTGATATATTGATTGTAAACTTGTAGCCTCCAGAATTGTGAGAAAATAAATTTCTGTTTTTTATGCCACCCTATCTGTGATAGTTTGCTATGGCAGCCCTAGCAAATTAGTACATATAGTGTGTTGCATTTATTGATTTTCAGATGTTATACCAATCTTGCATTCCTGGGATAAATTCCACTTGGTCAAGGCGTATAGTCTCTTACATATTGTTGAATTTGGTTTGCTAGTATTTTGTTGAAGATTTGTGTGACTATAGAGGGAATTAAGTTTCAACATGAATTTTGGAGTGGACACAAACATTAAAACCATAGCAACTATGTTTGTGTCAACTCCAAAATTCATTTTGAAACTTAATCCCCAATATACTAGTATTAAGAGGTCGGTCCTTTAGGAGATGATTATGTCATGAAGGCTGCTTCCTTATGAATGGATTAAGGCCCTTATAAAAAAGGCTTCACACTTCATTAAGCCCTTTTGCTCTTCTGCTCTTTTGCCATGTGAGGACCCAGTGTTCAAGGTGCCATCTTGGAAGCAGTGACCGGGCCCTCACCTCACACCAAACCTGCTGGCACCTTAATCTCGAACTTCCCAGCTTCCAGAACTGTGAGAAATAAATTTCTTTTATAAATTACCCAGTCTCAGGTATTTTGTTATAGCAGCACAAATGGACTAAGACAGTAGTTCTCTTTTCTTGTGATATCTTTGTTTGGTTTTGGTATCAGGGAAATGTTAGGCTCAGAATGGAAGTAAATATTCACTCCTCTTGTATTCTTTAGAAGAGTTGGTAAAGAAGTGTTATCAGTACTTATTCAAATATTTGGTAGAGTGCATTGGTGACACATTTTGGTCCTAGGCTTTTATTTGTGTATAGTTCTTTTTTTTTTTTTTTTTTTTTGTCTTTTGTCTTTTTCCGTGTCCAGCAACGGATCGCAACCCTCAGTGTTGCCCCCGTACCGGACCGGGGACCGGCAACAGGATCGCAACCCTTGGCGCTGCTCCCGCTCCTTGCTCAGCCAGTGAGCGGGAACCGGTCTGTATGTGGGATCCGAACCCTCGGGCGGGAGCGCCGCCGCGCTTCCCAAGCGGCGCACTATCCAGTGCGCCACCGGGCCAGCCCTTGTGTGTAGTTCTTTTGTTACTATGTCAATCTCTTTACTTTTTATAGGTCTATTCATAATTTTTATTTCTTTTTGATTCAGTTTTCATATTTGTGTATTTTTAGGAATTTGTCCATATCATTTGTTACTTATTTATTAGCATAATATTGTTCATAGTATTCCCTTATATTTTTTATTTCTGTAAGGTCAGTAGTAATATCTCCTCTTTAATTTATGGTTTTAGTAATTTGAGTCTTCTGGCTTTTTCACTTGGTCAACCTAGCTAAAGGCTTGTCAGTCTTTATTGGTCTTTTCAAGGAGGCCATTTTTGGTTTCATTATCTTTGTCTAGTGTTTTTCTATTCTTTATTTTATTAGTTTCTGCTCTAATTCTAATTATATCCTTCCTTCTCCATGATTTAATCCCCTCATGAATGGGATTAATGCCCTTATAAAAGAGGCCTGAGAAAGCTGCCTTGCCCCTTTCACCATGTCAGCACACAGCAAGAATGTGCCATCTATGAACAAGAAAACTGACCCTAACCACACATTATATCTGCTGGTGCCTTGATCATGACTTTCCCAGCCTCTAGAACTGTGAGAAATAAACTTCTGTTGTTTACAAGCTGCCTGGGAAATGGTATTTTGCTACAGAAGCTTGAATAAATTAAGACAGATTTATTTTAGGTCCAGTTGGTTTACAATATTGTTCAAGTCTTCCATTTCCTTTCTTATCTTCTGACAATTGTTACTGGAAGTGGGATATTAAAGTCTCCAACTATTACTGTTGAATCTTCTATATCTTCCTTCATTTCTGTCAGGTTTTGCTTCATGTTTTTGGAGCTTTATTGTTAGGAGCACATATGCTTATAACTGCTATATTTTGCAAATTTACATTTTGTCATTATAAAATATTTCTCTTTATTGCTGGTAACATTTTTTGTCTTGTAGTCTCTTTTGTTACATGTTAGTATAACCACTCTAGCTCTCAAGTGTTTGATGTGGCACAGTATATGCTTTTCCATCCTTTTATTTTCAACCTATTTGTATCTTTGAATCTAAAGGTGTCTCTTGTAGACAACACAGAGTTAAATCTTATTTTCTTAAAAAAATCTAGTCTGGAAATTTTGCCTTTTGATTGGATTGTTTATTCACATTTAATGTTATTATTGATATAGTTGTGTATATGCTTGCCATTGTACTTTTTCTTTTCTATATGTCTTAATTCTCTTTTGTTCCTATACCCTCCTGTACTGATTTCTTTTTATTAAGTGAATATTTTAGGATGTAATATTGTAATTCCTTTAATGAATTTTAAACTGTACATTATTTTAGTTATTTTTTCAGTGGCTTCTCTAGAGCTTACCATATACATTCTAGCTTATAAGTATCTGCTTCAGATTTCTATTAATTCTAGTGAGATATAAAAATGTTACTCCTATATAACTTTATTCCTCCCCCCTTTTGCTATTATGGTTATACATATTACATTTTGTGGAAGGGTGAATTGTTCACCCCTCCCCCAATATGTCCACATCCTAACTCCTGGAACCTGTGACCTTATTTAGAAAAGAATCTTTGAAAGTGTAATTAACTTAAAAATCTTGGGATGAGATCATTCTGGACTTTCCAGGTGGGCACTAATTCAAGGGACAAGTCTTTTAAAAGGGATAGAAGAAGAGAAGACCTAGACACAGAGGAGAAGGCCATGCGAAGATGGTGGGCAGAGACTGGAATAACATCAGGAGCCTCCAGAACATGGAAGAGGCATGGGACAGAATCCTCACAGAGCCTCTAAAGGGAGTGTAGCCTTACCAACACCTTGAGTTTGTACTTCTCCCCTCCAGAACTGGGGGGAAAGTGTGTTGTAAGCCACCCAGTATGTGATAATTTGTTACAGCAGCCACAGAAGACCAATACTCATCTATATGTATTACAAACCCAATAATACATTGTTATAATAATGATTACTTTATGTAACTTTATATCTTTTTAGAGATGGTGAAAGAAAAAGGAGAGCAATTATATATTTACAGCATTTCTTATTTACTATTTATAGTTCCGTTCATTTGTTTTTGTAGATTTGAATTACCATCTAGTGTCATTTACTTATCTTGTACAACTGTTTTCCCATCCACCTCTTGTGTACTGTGATTGGCAAATTTCTTACATTTCTATACATTTTAGGTCCAACAATATATTTCTACATATCATTTTATACAATTGCTTAAGATACAGTTTTTCTATTTCATTTTCAAAATGTGGCCCTTAGAACTTAAAGTCACACTTTGGTTAGTCAAATTAGCTCCAAGAGGAGGAGATCCTTTCATTCAAAATACTGCATATGTAGTAATGGAGTTAAAATTGCATTTGATTCTTTAACAGCCACATCACATACTTTCAACCCATCACATGATGGATTGAAGACCAGAATTCATGTTGTTTTTGCTAGATGCTGTTAAACCACAGATCAAAAAGTCCTAAACTTTCATATTTTATTCTTACTCAAATTTGCTGAATGTCACTGTATTAAGAGCTAATCTATCTGGTTCAATCACATAATGTATTTTTCCACATTCAAGTTTTGTATTCTTACATATTTGGTAAGCATTCACACTAGATCGTCATTTGAGCTGCAGATAAAATTTTTTTCAAGTGTGAATGAAAAGGAAGGCATACAAGCACTACCAATCACTTTACCTAACATCAGTTTATTAGATAGTGCTTAACTTGAAACAAAAATCTGTGAACAATACTATCAACATTCTCCAAAAAAAGCTCTATGAAAATCTTATATTATATTACAGTTCAAAAATTATAAGCAAAATACCACTAGATCACCATTGTGATAAATACTTAAAAAGAATTTGATTAAAAATTGATGGCTATTACAAAACTGACTTGGATGTTCTAGACTATACAAGATAAGGAGATTTGTATATATGGATAAAATGTATTGCTAGATAAAATTTATAGGTAATATAGTTTTCTACTTGTGACATCTCAAAGAATCAAAGGAAAAAATAATTAGAACTAAAAAGAATTCACTTAGATAATTAGTTTAAAAAATAAATATAAAAATCATAACTTTCCCACATATCTTCAATAACTAAACGAAGTGTGATTTCTACCAATATGGATAAATGAAAACATGCATTTAAATGTCTCTCTCATCCATGAAACTCTCAAAAACAACAAAAAGAACAGCAAAAATTAAACACGTTTTTGCTGAAACTCTATTTAAACTGCAACCATAATGTATATGAAATTAAGTTACCAAGTGCCGTGAAGATTGGACCAAAATGTGAGAATACTAAGAGAGGATGCCTGCCCCTGGAGATCTTGGAAAGAGCTGGTAGACTGGTGTTTTCCAAAATAGTTATTCACACTGAGATGCAAAACTCCTTGTTTTAAAACAAAAAGATATAGGTATAGAAGCTGAAAGCAGAACTTTCTCATAATCATATTTGTCAACACAAAATAGGAGAGAAGGCAAGACTGAAGGTGATAGTGAGCAGATGCATCATTACTTCAAGATTGAACCTAAGGATGCGGCAAAGTGAAGAGAAAACTCTGGATGACTAATTTCCCTGCAGCCCTCATCAGTTGAAAATATGTAAAAGCTATGTTACACACAAACCACTCTATCAAACAGTAAATAAGTGAATGTTTACCTTAGCCCAAAGCACTGCTGGCCCATCTATTTATATTCTCCACTTGCAAATAGCTGGTCTTGGAGGAACTCCTCTCAAAGATAAGTAGTAATAAAAAAGATCCAACAGAGAATTTATACTAATATTGCAAGAAAAGGCAAAATAGATATGAAAATTACAGATGAGATTACACAACTGAAAAATTTTACTACGAAGCAGATAAAATTAACTAGAGGTCTCTAGTCAAGAGTCATGCAACTTATTTATTTTCTCAGTTGGCAAATAAAAATTGTAGACATTTATGTTATACAACATGTTGTTTAGAAATATGAATACATTGTGGAATGGCTAAATTGAGCTAATTAACATATGCCTTACCTTACATATCATTTTTTTGTGGTGAGAACACTTTAAATCTACTCTCAGCAATTTTCAAGAATACAGTACATTGTTATTAATTATAGTCACCACATTGCAAAATAGATCTCTTGAACTTATTTCTCCTGTTTAACTGAAATTTTGTATCCTTAACCAACATCTCTCCGTGCTTCATCCCCTGGTAACCACCATTCTACTCTTTACTATAAGATCTAGGTCCACATGTAAGTGTCTTTCTGTGCCTGGCTTATTTCATTTAGCATAATGTCCTCCAGGTTCATCAATGTTGTCACAAGTGACAGGATTTCCTTAGGCTGAATGTATTCCATTGTGTATATATACAACATTTTTTCTAATACAGATTTAGGCAATATGGCTAGAAATCTTTTGAATTTATGGGTTAAAGGTAAGTTTAGTGGGAAGACTTTATAATAATAGTCTTGGCAATAGATGGTAAGCAGAAATTGCAACTATATTTTGCATACAGTCCACTTAAAGTTATAAATCTTGTGCTTAATTAAAAGCTTGAAAATACATGGATTAGAGGAAACTATGGAAAATTCCATAAAATGACAAAATGAAATATTAGCAATGAAAGGTACTGCAAAAGAGAAGTTTTGTTGATTCATGATTTTAATGTTTATCTGGTCATCTTATCCAGAAGTCTCTAATCTTCCTCATCTTTGGAAAATCCTTCTCTCTTAAATATTGCCTTCGCACAAATCCCAGTATATTTGAATAAAAATGCAATGCTATGCCTAAAATTAGGGGGGCACTTTGTGGGATAAATTCATAGATGTCAGTGGCAGTATAAATAGCAAAATGGGAAAAAGGAAGCTAAAAATCTGAGAGGTGGGTGAGGAAACAGTCATTTTTGTGCGATTTTCCATGCTGATCCTCTGTATGAGTTTTTCCTTTTCCTCATGCCCTAATCTACACCCATATGTACAGCTCAGAATTTCTAAACCTGGTATAATTGGAGGCCTGACTGCAGGTCTAAAAGTAAGAGGCTTTCCAAAAGTTGGGTACATCTCTCCAGGTATATTTACTCTGTGTGAATGGAAAAGTAGAAAGAATAAACTTTCATCTCAAAGCAGTGTATTAGTCTGTTTGTGTTGCTTTTAACAAAATATATAGAACTGGGTATTTTATAAAGAAAATGAAATTTATTGCTTACAGTTTCAGAGGCTAGGAAGTCCAAAGTCCAGGGAACACATCTGGTGAGGGTCTTGGTGGTGGCAACAGTGACCCTGGGGTCTCACATTGCAAGATGGTGGAAGCAGAGAGAGAAAAACTCTTTGTGGTCTTTCCTTCTAAAGCCCTCAGAACCATGTCCCTGGCCACCATTATTAATCCATTCACTACGGCATGGTCCTACAATCTAATCACCTCTTCAAGGCCCCACCTTTCAATTACCATGATAGGATTTTCCACCCTCAACATTTACAAGTGGGGATTAAGCTTTAATGAGATTGGGGGGCATCCAATCTACAGCAAGCAGTTAGCTTGATTAGCTGCATTAAATTAAGATGAGGAAATGGAAATCCTAAACTTTGGCACTGAAGCAGATAACTAGTTTTGGTTTTGAAAATTGGTGAAGAATAAATTCAATTTTTATGAACTGTTATTTCATATCCTAGTGAGGTCTCTTAATGATCTGTACTTGTGATGCTACCTAATGGGCTAACATGTTTCCTGCTTTAATTTTATCTGACACTGGGTGTTAATACTCTTCTGGTTTCTTAATTCATAAAGTCAGGGGGCATACTACTTACATTGTCTTATCTTGCAGCCTGCCCTTTCTAGTTCCCTGGAAAAGATAAAGCATGGGTTTGTGATGTTCAGGGAAGGTCACTGGTTCTCAGCGAAACGCTGGAGTTACCAATCCCACTTTTAGTCTTGAGAAGGTTGGAGCTGCCCCTCTCCACACCATTTTAATTAGAAAAAATTTAAAAATTATATAAATATTCAAACATATCTAAAAGATGAGAGAATTGTGTAATTAACCCCCAGGCACTATCACTCAGCTTTAATAATTTTCAGTAATTTTAGGCAGTTTTCTGGCCAGAAAATATAATGTCCTAAAGCTTCATTACTTGATCCGTGTTCAGTTTTGCCTTTTAAATTTTGATTCTTAGAGCTTTGAACACTGCAATTGTATTAAAAGAGGGATTTGAGTGAAGGATTTAATGTTGAATAGTCAATTAAATCAGTGTCTTTTCAGCTCGCCTCCCTCTCAGGGTAAGCACCGGTTGTTGGGTGGTACGCGGAATTTGGCTGTATTTCTTGTGTATCAGCGATGTTTCTCATAGAACTAACTGATCACTGTCCAGATTTATGTGCAGAAGACTGGATTAAAAGCGAAACTGGAGAAAGTATGGGCATCTAGCTTATTCCTACCTTGCCTCATTGCTGTATTCTAAATATTTACAGAGAATAAATTTACGAAGAGTAGTTTTCTGGCCCCACTCTGGAGAGTATCTCAGTACTTTCTTCCCCCTCTTCTTCTTCGCATGTCCTCTTGGGGAACTGGTTGTCAAGTCTTTGAATTTCTGGTTCTTGGTATTGACTGGCTTATGACCTCTTCTTTCACCCAGACCGTCAACGGCCGCTTGCAAAGCATTGCCAGCATGGTCTCTTGGGGAAGGAGAAACTGTTGTCCCGCACCTCCCCCCAAACAACAACAAAAACCCCCCAAAACCAACCAAACAAAACCCCCCAAAACCAAAATAAATAAATAAATAAAAACGAAAAAGTAGCACCGTTAGCCTTGTGCTCGCTGGCTTTTGGCTCTTGGGATATGTGAGGATGCCATGTGGTCTTTCCTTCTAAAGCCCTCAGAACCATGTCCCTGGCCACCATTATTAATCCATTCACTACGGCATGGTCCTACAATCTAATCACCTCTTCAAGGCCCCACCTTTCAATTACCATGATAGGATTTTCCACCCTCAACATTTACAAGTGGGGATTAAGCTTTAATGAGATTGGGGGGCATCCAATCTACAGCAAGCAGTTAGCTTGATTAGCTGCATTAAATTAAGATGAGGAAATGGAAATCCTAAACTTTGGCACTGAAGCAGATAACTAGTTTTGGTTTTGAAAATTGGTGAAGAATAAATTCAATTTTTATGAACTGTTATTTCATATCCTAGTGAGGTCTCTTAATGATCTGTACTTGTGATGCTACCTAATGGGCTAACATGTTTCCTGCTTTAATTTTATCTGACACTGGGTGTTAATACTCTTCTGGTTTCTTAATTCATAAAGTCAGGGGGCATACTACTTACATTGTCTTATCTTGCAGCCTGCCCTTTCTAGTTCCCTGGAAAAGATAAAGAATGGGTTTGTGATGTTCAGGGAAGGTCACTGGTTCTCAGCGAAACGCTGGAGTTACCAATCCCACTTTTAGTCTTGAGAAGGTTGGAGCTGCCCCTCTCCACACCATGGCGCCCGCAGCCGGAGCTGGGGGCGAGATCCCAGCCCGCCGCGACCGGAGACGCCGCTTCCCCAGCCCGGGAGGTTTCCCTCGTGTCTGCGCCCCTAGGCGGCGCTGCGCTCCTCCGCACCGGGCCTGCTCCGCTTTCCCAGACGGCTGCCAAGGCTCCAGTCTAGCAAACCTAGCTCTCGGCCGCCAGTCCGGGGTAATTCCGGGTATTCCGGAGGCGGAACGTCAGCAGTCGCTGAACCTCCAGCTCGCAGCGGAGGCGGCCCGCCGGAGCTTGCTCTTCACCGCGGCTTGTGCCCTCGGGAGTCCGGAGTATGGTCCCAGGTCGCTGGTGGTGGAGCGCGGACGCCGAGAGAGACTATGGTGGGCTGGGGGGTGGCAGTTCTGTGCCTGTGGGTGTCCTGCGGCGCTGCCGCCGAACAGCTGGAGTACTTAGTGTTGGAGGAGACGGAGCGGGGCGTAGCCGTAGGCAATGTTGCCGCGGACTTGAAGCTGCCCGCGGCCGCTCTGTCCTTGAGGAACTTTCGCTTCCTTTCCAGCCACGGCGAGCTCTACTTCGGGGTGGACCTGGCCAGCGGTAGTTTGGTGGTCCGAGAAGCGGCGGACCGCGAGCAACTGTGCGGAACCAAAGCTGCCTGCGTCTTGACCTATGAGCTAGTCCTCGAGGACCCGCTGGAACTGCATAAGATACACGGTCACGTCCTGGACGCCAATGACAACTCACCTCTCTTCCCTGCCGGTGACGTGCAGCTGCACATCCCGGAGTTTCTGGCGCCTGGAGCCCGATTTACTCTCCCTAATGCTCAAGATACCGACGAGGGAAGCCACGGAGTACTAAGCTACAGCCTGAGCCCCAGCCAGCACTTTCGCTTGGACATGGGGTCACGGGTAGACGGCAGTGAATACCCAGAGTTGGTGCTGGAGAAAGCGCTGGATCGCGAGCAGCGCGCCACCCACCTGCTGGTGCTCACGGCTCGGGACGGTGGGCTGCCCGCGCGTTCCGGAGACGCACAAGTCACCATCATCGTGGTGGACACAAACAACACGCCTGTATTCGAGCGCTCCGTATACCGCACGAAGGTACCGGAGACTGCACCCAATGGGACTGTGTTATTCCGTGTTCAGGCCTCAGATCCGGATGAAGGCTCCAATGGGGAAGTCCGATACTTCTTAAGCAACAGCACGCAAGCAGAGCTGCGACACCGCTTTCGCGTGCACCCTGAAAGCGGGGAGGTGCTGGTAGCTGCTTCACTAGGACCGCCTGAAACGCTGTTGGAGGCGTACATCGAGGCGAGGGACGAAGGCGCCTTCGGTCTAGCTAGCACCGCTAAGCTGCTGGTGGAGGTGACTGATGTAAACGATCATGCCCCTGAGGTGAACTTCATGACTCTCTCCAGCCCAGTACCTGAGGACGCCATCCCTGGCACAGTGATTGCTCTCCTCAGTGTAAAGGATGAGGACCTTGGTCCCAATGGTAGGGTAACTTGTAGCATGTCCAGCAGAGGCCCTTTTCAGTTGAAGGCTTCCTTTGACAACTACTACAGTCTGCTAACAGATGGGCCTCTAGACCGGGAGCAGATCAGCGAATACCAGGTTCTGATCACTGCCTCAGATGGTGGCTCGCCCCCACTTAGCACTCGAAGGACACTCACTGTGTCAGTTGCTGATGTGAACGACAATACACCAAGCTTTCTTCAAGCACAACAGGAACTTTTTGTGGCTGAAAACAATAACCCTGGGACCTCTCTAGGCCGCGTGGTTGCCCAGGACCCGGACCTGGGGAAGAATGGCCTTGTCTTTTATGATCTGTTGGATATTACCTCTGACGGGCCGCCAGCCTCTAGCTTGGTGGCAGTGGAATCATCCAGTGGGGCTATCACTGCCAAAACTTCCTTTGACTTTGAGCGGTTCAGGGGATTTCGCTTCCAGGTGGAAGGCCAGGATGGAGGCATTCCTCCCAGAAGTGCAACAGTGACAGTAAACTTGTTTGTGGTAGATAGGAACGACAATGCTCCAGTCATCTTGTTTCCCTTGCCTAGAAATGGCTCTGTTCCAGTAGAAATTGTGCCCCGCTCTGCCAGAACTGGACATTTGGTCACAAAAGTGGTAGCAGAGGATGCAGACAGTGGTTCCAATGCCTGGCTGTCCTATCACATCTCGCAGGCTTCTGACTTTAGCCTTTTCAGAATTTCAGCTAGTGTGGGAGAGCTCCGTACTGCTCGCTTAGTTCTTCCCACTGATGCAGTTAAGCAGAAGGTGGTGGTAATGGTTCAGGACCATGGAGATCCACCACTCTCCTCTGTCACTCTGGGAGTGCTATTAAGCAACTCTGCCCCTCAGGTCCTTCCGGACTTTGAAGATATCTGGGAGCCAGGAGGGCAGCTTTCTGCCCATAACTTGTATTTAGTAATTGCCCTGGCCTGTATTTCCTTTTTATTTTGGGGGTGCTTACTTTTCTTCGTGTGGATCCAGTTGAGCCAGAGCCCAGATTGTCACTGTCAGAGCTGCTGTCGCTCTCCAGAGGATCTGAGGTGTGAAAGGAAGATAGTTTCAAATCCTTGCATGACATCAGCCACAATAGATGTCACTACAATTGAGAGACTTTCTCAGACTTATCTCTATCGGACCTCTCTGAGACTTAGTTCTGATAATAACAGTTTGCTTTTGTGTGGGGAGTACAATGCTGCTGACCTGAGAAATCTGGTCACTGGGGTAGGACTGAATTTGCCAATATCCTGTATTCAGATTCGGAATAGGAAAGGGGATCACACATGTCAATGCCATGGTAAGCAAACTTTAAGGGATTTTTTTTTTTTTTTTGACTGAGATATGGCTGCTAAGGGTAGGACTGAATTTGCCAATATCCTGTATTCAGATTCGGAATAGGAAAGGGGATCACACACATGTCAATGCCATGGTAAGCAAACTTTAAGGGATTTTTTTTTTTGACTGGGAGATGGCTGCTAGCCCTGTTCTGAAATGTTTCTTAGATGAACATTTGGCAACATTTAATCAGTTGAATGGAATGCTCTTTCTTAGCACTCTCTTGTGCTAAGAATTCTGGGAGTATAAAATTATTAGAAGATTGTCCTGGGACTCAAGGAGTTTGTTTGTTTGTTTCTGAGAAACAAAGGTAAAAAATTAAAACCTATTAAAAAACAATAAAAGTAATATATCATGAAGATCTAATATTAAAAATAATAAAGTACGTACGGGCGCGACACCGAGGGTTGTGATCTAAAATAATAAAGTACGTACGGGCGCGACACCAAGGGTTGCGATCCCGTTACCGGTCAGTAAAAAAGACAAAAAGGAAAATAATAATAAAGTACCAAAAATATTTCTTGAACAATGTATATTTTAAGGCAGTCTGATACCTAAAGTGAAGAATGAAAAGTATGTGAGCATCTGTGCATAATGTGAGCATAGTATCACAGAAGATGGAACATTTACCAAAACCATTACAATACATTATCAAAAGATGACAACTACAACTGATGTAAAAATAAATTGCAATGAGTGTTCCAAGAAGGGAGAGAGAGAACATTAGAGAACATCTGGGTGGGGCAGGGAGAATCAGAGAAGGGTTGTGATAGAAATGTCATTTGATTTGGCCCTTTAGTGATATACTGTTTAGTAAAATGTGTCATATTCTCCAGCCTATACTTTTCAGAATACCATTTTGGCAAAGCAGTCTTCTCTGAGAATGACACTCCAAATCATAGCTGATAACTCCACAGCAGTGGTTTTTAAGTACATAGAAATTATAGGCATGTCTCAGAACACCTATTTGTACTGATAGAAAGAAAATAATACTCTTGGGTATAGGACTTGACAGCATTTAATTTTGTGTTTTTATTGATGTATTTCACAAAGAAGAAAGATGAGTAATTTTTGTCAGAAACATTTGTATGTTCAAAGGTGCACTTACTATTCATAGTTTATTCAACTTGGACTTAATTTTCTTATTTTAGAAGCCAAATATACTTAGCAAATAAATAAATACCATATTTGAGAATAATGCACCTAATAAAAGTTACATGATCCATATACTTCAGTTTATTCCTAGTGGCCATTGTCATTACAAGACTTTTTGAATGGAGTCAGGAAAACATTTTTAAAAGCAATTCTACACCACTTCCAAGTTCTTATAGAAATTGTGGATACAAGAGAAGGAGGTGTGCAGAAATTAGGGAAGGAAAACCAAGCATCCCTTGTTTTACTATTCTAGGCAATAAGAGGAAAAATGTGTTATAAATTATTCTCCCTCAGATAATGATGTTAACTGCAAATAAAATAGATTTACATCCATTGTAATTTTGCATAGTTAATATTTTCATTATATAATAGAATCTGCAATATAAGATATGCTTAGTAAATGCTTCCTAAATGAACAAGTAAATAAATATGTGAATGTATGAATTGGATAGTAACACTGTTCAACATAGAAGAAAAAACTTTAACTTACTTTTCTATTTTACATGTGTATGTATGGTTAAGAGTTTAAAGATTGCTTTCAACTATATTGTTTCAATGAGTATTTTCTTCCTCATGATGTATAGTAATGAAACAACATAACAGAGGGATTTTCTGGCCCTACAGCTAGAATGAAAAACCTCAATGCTTATTCTGGGGCTAAATGTGAGTCCAGTTCTGAACATGACAAAGGTATTAATAGGAACACATCATTACATTGCGAAATTTGCAGTGAATGCTATTTAATAGGATCTCAGTTAATTTCAAGGGAGAAAACTGGTTTACTACAATGTTAATATTTAAGGTATTAAAGCAGTTAATATATGAGCACTTTTCCTATTTATCAAGAAAATTTACTCTTTCTTTTATTTCATTGCTTTCTGTAACAAAGAGAGATGAGAATAACAGTAATGGTTATGAAGTTTGGGAGTCAGGAATTGTTTGAGTAACACATTTTGACTAGACTAGAAAGAAAATATAAGTAAGGAATAGGAAGATCGATGAATCTGAAGTTTGAAGGAAAATCCACTATTTTAAAGCAAAAATATAGCTAATAACAGAGAAAAATGCCCCTGTTCCCCCCAATTTTTAAACTTATATGAGTGGTGAATAAAGTTAACAGACATACTATCCATATGTGCAGGAATGTTGTGCCATTCCATTCATCCAGCTGAGCAAACTTTTTCCATCATTGTGGATATTTCATTTTTTAGGTAGTCCTTTGGTCTAATAATTTTTGTGGGCTGGATATTTCCTTATAAATAAGTAAAGTATGACTTATAAAAACGTGAGTAAAATAACTTCTATAAAGCTGGGATATTCGTAGGCATTATTATTTCTTTCTTCCCGTTCGACTCCATATTGATCCAATCTTGATTCTTTAAAAGAATGTGTTTAATAGTATTATTCACTGCCTTAATAATAACAGGATTCTAGAAATAAAATATTTATTGCTTGAATATTATTAAACAAAAATCATTTTAAGGACATGAAATTTAACAATAATTATAACATGTGCCTGAGTCATATAGAATTATGTTGATGGATACATGTTTATATTTTGTAAATTCTAAGCTCTTTTCTCATTTTAGTTTATAGTGTACATTAATGTAGTTTTTAACATTAAAAATTGTCAGCTTAAAAAATTCAGAAAAACATGTATTTTTCTATACCTCTCCTATTGATAATATTTAACATATATTGTGCAACAACTAGACAACATGTATCTCGTGTCAGTTTTTTCTGTTAAGATTCTTCATGGGTAATTTAATTTTTTTAGGTTGGTATCTAAGATGGTACCTCTGAGATGTAAATTTCTACTTGCTGTTTAAAATTTATTGCCCTGGCAATTTTTTAAAGATGATATAAATGTAGCAAAAATGCATGAAACGCTTAGCATAGAACTGGTCTTATTAAATATTCCACTTGAATGTTATATGTAATTTGAACATATCGATCTTATATTAGTGTATTGTTGTGCAATTAAAGCAGTTTTTTTTTTTTTTTTTTGCTAGGATACATAGAATAAGGAGTACTTCCTTTTTGCAATGTCACTTGTTAACAGAGTGGTAGAATGTTTTTGGCATTCTAGGTGTTTTTATTTGTTAGATACGATCCTTGAGTAGACTTTCCCAGAGGCTAATTAGATGCTTGCTTATATGTATTTTAACTTTGAAGCTGATAACCACACTTATAAAAAAATTTAAAGTGCCATAGCCAAGGAAGCTTGCAAGACATGAAATATATTCAGATTTTTACAAAAAACCCATGGTGGACAGCACAACAGTATTTGTTGTATAATGGAGAACTTCAAACTAGTATAATGGAAAGAAAGAAAGGATTATAACATGAATGGACAGAAGGAGAAAGCAATGCCTGGGAAACATAGGAGTGGGGAAGTATTGACAACATGTCTGATAATGTTAATGGACTATTGATTTTTATTATCTTCAATAGTTGCAGTTAGAGAGAAATAATAATATTCCAGAGATGAAATACACTTAGCTGGGTTGGAATGAAGGTGGACTAAATTACTAAAAGGTTTTTACATTGCTCAAATGCATATCATATAAATATCAGAAATATTAACATTTGGCAGAACATCAAATGAATATGCATCACAGTCCAGGATCCTGACTATAGTATTATGGGAAGTAAGGAATTTGTTGCTCTTGAAAAAGCAAAGCTAAGTGATAAAGGTGGCCAGTCATTTTGTTCCCAATTTTAATTGATGGGATAAGAAAATGGTTCAGGATATAAATAAATTACATGTTTCTTATATACTTCATTTACGAAAAAGAAAGAATTAGAATAATAATTTCTGTCTCAAGCTATAAATGCAGAAGAACATTATATATTCATCTGGAACTTGTTTTGGAATCTAGAAATGAATATGTAATCACATGTTCTCCTGTGCTGCGGAGAAAGGGAAAAATCTTTTTTTTTATACCATCCCAAATTCTTGGCTGTTCCTAGAGCCATCTGGTTGCCATCTACATATATTCTGTTTTCATAGTGGGACTCGAATGACATGCCCCCAAAATATACTCTCTGAATTTAGGCATGTTATATTTATTCTTTAGAATCTTTAAGCAAAGAATACAACTGTTTCGTTTAGACTTAAAATGGTGTTAACACAAAATAAAAACAACCAATTAAGACATCTTAATAGTGGGGTTTTTCATCTATATTAATTAGTCAAGATTGGTTTGTCATTTTCTTTTCTTTACAAGGTTTGGTATCTGGGTTATGCTGGCCCTATTAAAGAAATTTGAAGTTCTCTCTCTCTCTTTCTCTTTATCTCTATCTCTCTTACCTTTTTTCCTATTCGCTGGCCATGTTTGTTAAGATTAGTGAAATAGTTTTCACAAATATTTTGTAGAATTCACTAGTGAAGCTCTCTGTGCCTAAAGCGTTTTCTATGTGGGAAAGTTTAAATCATGAAATCAAGTTTCTTTATCAGTAATAGAATTATTCATATTTTTATTTTTGTTGTTTCACTTCTATAAATTTTATTTTTTCAGAAATATTTTAATTTCATCTAAACCTTCAAATATTTTGGCATAAAGTTATTTGTAATGTCCTTTTGTGATCTCTTACATGCTTTCCATTTCCTTTTCCTCACACAAAATATTTAAAAGATGTGTACTTAATGGTTGAGATTGAACAAAACTCATAATATTCAGTGCTTCATCAAGAATATTCTTACTGGTATTTTTGTTACTGCAAATGCATAATTGTGATTATAATAACTACTGGCACAGTTTGTAGCCACTACTTTGACTCCTTCTATGGTACCCAGTTTTACCCACCAGTGCTTTTGCATCATCAGTGCAAAGGAAAAAGGCAAATCATATTTTAACATCATTTTAAAAATGATTTTGACCTCATGGACACCCAAAGGGTCCATAGATCACACTTTGAGAACTGCTGTTCTAATTCTGTCATTTCTTCTTTGTTTATTAGCTGAAATATTTCTGTAAAGGGAAACTTTCCCTCTTCAACTATTTGATTACACTGAAGTACAGTTCACATAGGAAAGGCAGGATAAGTTCTTGGTTCTTTGCCTTTATTTGGTGGTTTTCAAAAAATAATGAATTTGCTCCCTAGCATCCTACAAAAGGGACCAATAAATTTTATTATGTGTCATTATGAACTAATGGACTTAAATGTATTTGATAGGGCTCGATTCGTGGCAGTTATTAATCTTTTCAATGCTCAAATTATGCTAGCTTTGGTAAGGGGGTGGGGAGGCAGTGTCTGTTCAGGTTGGTTCCTGGGTCTGTGAGTGTGTGTATCTTGTTTTAAATCTTTTATTTTGAAATAATTATATATTCACACAAAGTTGCAAAAATGGTACAGAGAGGTTCCACGTGCTCTTCACCCAGTTTTCCCCAATGGTATTATCTTGAGTCTTTTCCACATCAGTCTTGGTAGTCTTTTGAGCACTTCTTGCTTTCTGGTATGACAAAATCTTCAGGTCATCTTGTGCATTTCCTGTCCCAGACCTGGAATCAGCCATTCTCCAAGGACCCTTCAAGTCTTCTTAGTGGGAGATGATATTTAGAGATATAATCTGTACAATCAGTGTGTTTATTGCTACAGGGTCAGTCAGTGTTTTTAGGTGTTTTCTGTTAGTGAGCTAAAGGATATCAATTTCTTAAAAAATGAAATACACCACAAGTTTATACTAATTTTTCTTTCTTTCTTTCTTTTTTTTCTGACCGGTAAGGTGATCATAACCCCTGGCTTGGTGTTGCCCATACCACGCTCAGCCAGTGAGCACACCGGCCATCCCTATACAGGATCTGAACCCGCGGCCTTGGCTCTCCCAGTGCCGCACTCTCCTGAGTGAGCCACGGGGCCAGCCCTATACTAATCTTTCTAATTCAACTTCAGCACTCTAAAGTTTTTACTTAACTTCATACATCTTATATTTGAATCTACTTTCTCCCACAGCCGAAACCTCAGCTTTCATTTACATCAACATAATCACTCATTTGTTACCCCACACCACTCAAACAATGGACTTAGAAAACAATGCCAGCACTATGTTAACAATATGATTACTGTAACAGTTTAATTTTTGCCATTCTCTTCAATTGTGAAGTGTATGCCATCAGACATGTACAGTCAAATTATTGTGTTTTAAAGTACCTTGGGGGGCCAGCCCGTGGTTCACATGGGAGAGCATGGTGCTGACAACACCAAGTCAAGGGTTAAGAACCCCTTGCCAGTCATCTTTTTTTTTTTTTTTTTAAATGTATCTTGGGATAGTTCCTCTTTGTATAGTTAAGCCACCTTCTAGATACAGAGTTAGGCTCATCTGTTTCAAGATGCTTTCAAATTTAGGACTTGCTTTTTAAAATTTAATTTTCTTTTATAACTATGTGAGATATTTATATGGTTCCAAAGTAAATTTATAAAACAGGGTATGTTTAGACAAGTCTAGCATCTACTATCTCAAACTATATACATTATTCTCCACTTTGATTTTTTCCACTTAAAAATATTAACTCAAGGGCTGGCTGGTTAACTCAGTTTGTTGGAGCGATGTGCTGTAATAAGACCAAGGGTTCAGATCTTCATACCAGCCAGCCAGCAAAAAAAAAAAATGTACCATAGTGGTATATAGTATATAGAAATATAGTATATAGAAATATTCTTTGCATCTTAATGGTGTCTTTTGATTAACAGTAACTCCTAATTTTTTTTTTTTTTTTTTTTTTTAAAGATGACCGGTAATACGCGCGCCGGGCTAAACTCTTCCTAGTTTTCTTTCTTGCGGCAAACTATCAACTTCCCTAGTTGAATTTGATCACTGTGAAGCAGAAGCGATGTGCCGTTTGAATTAATAAAGGAAGTCAATGGTGTGCCTGAAGTTCAGCCACTGAATAAATTACAAAAAGTAGATTTCAGATCCATACAGCCAGGTTGTTATTAAAGCAAGAAATATATCCAGAAAAAGAAAATTGAAATTCAGAGGTCAACACCATCAATGTATTATTTTTCAGAAAATTAGCAAAGGACTGTGTGGAAGTTTTCTATGAAGGGGACACCATTGCTGTGACTGGATTTATTGTTTTGTCAGCACCTTCCACAGGCAGAGATGGTAAATTTTGCATATTTTTGAAAGCATTTGAAAACTTCAACTGTTTATGTTTATGTTAAATCTGTAAGAGATTTTTCTACAGAATCAATGTCTTTTACAAAAAGTAGATTTCAGATCCATACAGCCAGGTTGTTATTAAAGCAAGAAATATATCCAGGTAAGAATTTTCATAACTCAGAATGCTTTTTCATTCCAAAAGGAATGCAGAATTTTATGTTGAGTTTCTTTGTGAGGGCTGTTTTAGGAATGGTTTTTGTCTTTGTCACAATATTTGAGACAGTATTTCAATAAATTATTCTTAATTATTAGCACTCATTAATCAAACATTTATTGAATTCTTCTGTGGTACACTGAAATAAATTTCTGAGGTACAAAGATGAATCAATATAATCCCTGAACCAAAGGTGATCACATTTTTGTGGGGTTAAACAGATCACCTAATCTTTAATTCTAATTAATAAGTATGGTATTAGCATTGTGACATGTGGACATGAGAGAGCTTTTGGTTCCGACATATTAGACCAGAAAAATTGAGCTGGAACTTACAGGATGACTTAAGATTGCATTGTACATTCCTTTTGGGTAAAAGCAGTCTTTATGTGCATGTTGAGAAATTTGGATGTTACCCTAAAAACTGTGGGAGGCCCTTAGCAGATATTAACAGGAGAAAGATGGGATTCACTTTGACGTCAAACTACTCTGTCTTCTAGGTGAAGAATATATTGGAGAGGGCAGGATTAGAAGAAGGATATTTAGTTAAGAGGCAGTTGCAATAATCTAAGTGAGAGTTGATACCAATCTGAACCAGTGGTAGAGGAGACTATGGAAAAGAGATGGATTGAAATAATAATAACAAAAGCCAACATCTATTAAGCTCTTTCCATATGTTAGGTAGTATTTTAGGTGCTTTGCAGGTATTAACTCATTTAATCATCACAAAGGCCTTAGACATAGGTGCTATTATTTCACATCTGTAGATGAGGATACTGCATTTCAAAAAGATTAAGTAATTTGCCTGAGATCATATAGCTAATAAGGGGTAGAGCTGGAATTTGAGTCTAGATGATTTGCCTCAGATCTGACAGGATAAAGAAACAGAATCAACAGGTCTTGGAGAATAGTTAGACTAGAGGGACAAAGAGGAGTTCACGAAACTTCTGTGTTTGTAATTCCTAGTGAGCCTGGGGAAGACAATAGGAGGCACACATTTAAGGAGAATGACAATGAGTTCTATTTTGGGTAAGCTTGAGAGGACTTTGGAGGTGTCCAAGTGATAATGTCCAATAGGTAAATGGATTTGGGGATTTGGAATTCAAAGGAAGTTTGGGCCAAAGCATAGAATGAGAAGAGAAGAAAACCATGTTAAAGGAATTAGTGAAAGAAGGTAGCATGAGTAGTAGACTGACATTGTCTAGAGAAGTAGGAGGATAACTAGGAGGGAGTGGTGTCTTGGCTACTTAGGAAGGCAAGTTTCAAGGCGTGAATAATATCAATAGTACTTGCATAGATTGCTGTTTATTGGGCACTCTCCTAAGTGCTTTACATATGTTATCTCTTTTAATCGTAAGAACCATATAAGTAGTAGTAGTATTCTGATTTTATAGTTGGAAAACAGACACAAGTTAAGTAATTCCAAGATGAAATAGCTAGTTAAGTGGCTGAACAGTGATTTGCATTCCCATTTTCTTTGCCACTAACCAAAACATTATGTTGCTGTTAGATGCTCAGTCTGAAGTTGCTCTGTTCCATCTGATAACCAAGAAGTTATTGCTCATTTGGCAAGACTAGTTTTGCTGGAGCACTGAGAATCAAATCCATTTTTCAGTGCTTTGATGATGGGATGTTAAGTGAGGAAATGAAATGTCTTTCAAGAAATGTGATATTTTTGATAATTTGATCATTGAAGTCATAGCCCTGAAATGGGAATTTGACAGTTTTAATTCTTACTTGAGTAAATTTTGCATTTGAGTTGTAGTGACTGACTTTTATGCTACCTAAAATCAACTCCATAACCACTGCACTCAAGCGAGATAAAACAAATTCAATTTTAAGAGTGTATCAACATTTCTTTTCCTTATCTATTCTGCCTTTCCTCCCTGCAACACACATTCAGACCCAGACTCATAGGGCAAGATCACTAACTTCCTTCTGTGTCAGTTTAGCATTCTGAAAAGAAGCAGGAGCCTTGGAGACAGGCTGTCAGCATTCAGTTAAAGGTCCACCATTTGTTAGCTGTGTAATTGAGAAAGTGATTTAATCTTTCTGTGTCTATTTTCTTCACTTGTAAATGGAATTGTAGTAGAACCTATCTCAGAGATGTTGTGGTGAATTAAATGTAAAGTGCTTACTTAATGAATTCTAAGTATTTAAAAAATGTCAGTTGTTGTAAGGATGATGACGACTTCAACAACAGTGTCTGGATAAGGAGTTTTCTTTGTTTCTCAGTTTTCAGTGGAAATAATGTACCATAATACCACTGTCCAGAGCTTAGTGAAACTGAAACTTCAAAGACTTCATTTGCACAAGCCCTTCTGAGATCCTTTTAGGGGTCTTAGAAATGAATTTACATGTTCATGTGCATTTTTAAAACAGAGAAAAAGTAAGATGTTTTTACTTCAAATGGTTGAGAATGCAGTCTCTTTCCACTTTGACTTGCCCTTTATCACATTTCCTATCATGTCAAGTGGTATTGGAGCAGCTAAGAACATTTCTTTTGGAATCTAGCTGAAGGGGAAGTTGGCTTAGGGAATTTTTTTAGTTTGGGTTTAGTGAAATATGTTTAATTTGGTTTGCAGAAACTTCCATGTAGAGTCAGGACATTGGAGCTTTCTTAGTGTAGAAGTGGTTTCTTGAAACACTCCCACTTACTGAGCAGCCTGGCAGAAAGGTATGGGGTTTAAAGGTGTATCAGGATATGAATATGTCCTATCTCACCTACCATGAGACTTATGTAGTTAATGGAGGAAAAACAGGTACGGAATGGTATGGAGCCTGAAGGTACTCTAAGCATAACTGTTACAAATCTTGGAGCTTATGTATAAAAGAAACAATAGAAATTTTTTTCAAATTTCGTAACAGTTTTCATGAGGTTGTGAATAATGAATGGTGAAGTTGAATATCGTTGTAAACTTTCAATAGCGAAAACAATTTTAATTAACTATGCTATAGAAAAATTGAATTTTTGAATATTCTGTCTCTGTATTCTGTATATTCTCTATAGAAACCAATATTTTAAAATAGACATGAAAATATTATAAAGGAGTGTGTATAAGCAGAAAAAAAAGAAAAAAAACATGAAGAAAAAAACATGAAGTAAAGAAGCATTTACTTCTTAATATAATTAAGCAGTTATTAAGTTATGGTATGGAGTTAATTTAAAAATTAGGTTGTTTTTCTAGAATTAAAATTTCTGTATAATTTTTCAGCTACAATTTAATTTGTTACGATTTCTCAATGTAAATAATTTTTTTTCTTATTCTAAATAAATACTCACTTTCATAATAAAAAATATATTTTGATGTGAAGGAATGGAGAGAGGAAAGGTTGCAGTAAAAGGGGATGTGAGATTGAAGAAAGAGCTGATAACATTAGAGAGAACGGGATGTGTCTAAATATGTTACTGTTAATGCTTTGTAAATTAATTGTGCAAGATATCAGTCTTGAAATTAATGAAAATTATTTTATGGGCCTGTATATGGTATGTGTTCCTAAACATTTCATGTGTGCTTGTGTATTCATTAGTTGTCAGGTGTAGTGTTCTGTAAATGTCAATTGTATAAAACTGCATGATCGTATTTTTAAGGTCTTCTATATTCATATTGATTTTATTTCTACTTGTTCTACCAATTACTGAGAAATGGTTGTTAATTCCAACTATGATTGTTCATTTGTCTCTTCCTTTAGTTGTGTGAGTATTCACATATTTCAAAGCTTATTTATTAAGTGTGTGTATTTAGGATTGTTATATCTCTATGATGAATTGATTCTTTTATCATTATCAAATGTTCTTCTTTAATCTTTGGTAACTTGTTTTCTTGGAATCTGTTTTGTTTGATAATAATATGATGATAATATGGCCTTGCCAACATTCTTATCTTTACTGTTTGGATAGTATGTCTTTTGGTAATTGTACCTTCAACTTATATATATTTTAGTATTTTAAATATCTGTTAGGCAGTATATCATTGGATCATGTTTATTTTCTAATTATTTATTTTTTTATCAAAGCATAGTTGATTATACATATTTTTGTGGTACATTGTTACCTATCATTATTTGTGTGCAATATGTGATGAACAAATCAATATTAGCATGTTCATCATTACAAATCATAATTGTTTTTTGTGTCCCTTACCCAATTTCTCCCTAAACCCCCACCCAGTCTCCCTCTCCCATCTTTAGTAACCATAGGTTTGTTCTCTTCTGAAAGTTCATCATATTATAGTGGTTTTTCTTTTTTCTTTTTTTTTTTTTTTAATCTTTCCACCCACAATGAGTGAGGACATATGGTATTTCTCTTTCTGTAGAAATTGCCTGGCTTATTTCACTTAATGTAATTTTCTCCAAACTCACCCATGTTGCTGCGAATGGCAGAATTACATTGTTTTCTATGGCTGAGTAGTACCACATTTTCCTTATCCATTCGTCTATTGATGGACATTTAGGTTGGTTTCGTATCTTGGCTATTGTAAGTAGAGCTGTGATGAACATTGGAGTGCAGGTATCCCTTTGACATGATGATTTCCATTCCTTTGCGTGTATACCCAGAAGTGGGATTGCTGGATTGTATGGTAGTTTTATCTGTAGTTGTTTGAGGAACCTCCATACTGTTTTCCATAATGGCTGTACTATTTTACAGTTCCACCAACAGCGCAGAAGTGTTCCCTTTTCTCCTCCACATCCTCGCCAGCATTTGTTATTCTCAGTCTTTTTAATAATAGCCAGTCTGACTGGGATGTGATTATATCTTAATGTGGTTTTGATTTGCATTTCCCTGATGATTAGTGATGTTGAGCATTTTTTCGTATATGTGTTGGCCATTTATATGTCTTCCTTAGAGAAATGTCTGTTCAACTCCTTTGCCCATTTTGTAATTGGATTATTTGTTTTTTTACTGTTAAGTTGTTTGCATTCCTTGTATATTCTGTATATTAATCTGTTGTTGGATGTAGACTTTGCAAATATTCTCTCCCATTCTATAGGTTGTTTTTTCACTCTGTTGATTTACTGTGCAGAAGTTTTTAGTTTGATAGAATCCCATTTGTTAATTTTTCTCTTGTTGCTAGTGCTTTTATGGTCTTATTCATAATGTCTTTGCCCAGTCCTACATTCTGAAGTGTTCCCTCTGTTTTCTTCTGGGAGTTTTATAGTTTCACGTCTTGTACTTAAGTATTTAGTCCATTTTGAGTTGATTTTGGTATATGGTGAGATGTGTAGTTTCATTCTTCTACACGTGGACATCCAGTTTTCCCAGCACCATTTACTGAAGTAGCTGTCCTTTCCCCAATGTATGTTCTTGTTGCCTTTGTCAAAGATCAGTTGGCTATAATTATGTAGGTTGATTTCTGGGTTCTCATTTGTTCTGCTGGTCCAAATGTCTGTTTTTATGCTGGTGCCAAGCTGTTTTGCTTACTATTGCTTTGTAGTATAATTTGAAATCAGGTAGTGTTATGCCTTTGGCTTTATTTATTTTTTTTTGCTCAGGATTGTGTTGGCCATTTGGGGTCTTTTGTTGTTCTGTATGAGTGTTAGGATTGTTTTTTTCTATTTCTGTGAAGAAAGTCATTGGTATTTTGATGGGTATTGCATTGAATGTGTAGATCGCTTTGGATGGTATGGACATTTGCACAATGTTAATTCTTCCAGTCCAAGAGCATGGAATGTCCTTTCCACCTTTTTGTGTCCTCTTTAATTTCTTTCAGTAATGTTTGAAGTTCTTGTAGAGATCTTTCACACTCTTTCGTTAAATTGATTCCTAGGTATTTTATTTCTTGGTGACTGTTGTAAATGGGCTTGATTTCTTTTTCTGCTAGTTTGTTATTGGAGTATAAAAATACTACATTTTAATTAGTTTGATATTTCTTGTTTACTTGTATTTGTTAATAAAGTAACTGTGATTGGATTCTTTTTTTTTTTTTTTTGATGCGGGACAGTACAGTGATGAAACCCTGGACCTTGGTATTATCAACAGTACACTCTTAACCAACTGAGTTAACTGGCGAACCCCCAATTCCTTTTCTTTTTGAGAAATCATTAACAATGAGTGTTACTGAGCTGCATCTAGTTTTAGCATACTTTTGTTGTTTTGTGTACTTAATATAGAAACATTTAAGTAGTATGACAGTTTGCTAATTTATTTTTCTCCTGCTTAAGTATTTTATTAAGTACTCATTTTTTTTGTTTGTTTTTTGTTTCTACTTTTTAGTGAAATATTTTTTCAGTTTTAACGTTTTTGTTATTGCTATAATGCATTCTTTTAGCTGTAAGTGAATGTGTTAGTTCCAGTCAGGTTAAAATGAAGAAATACCTTTTATTTGTTTTTCAAGGTTAACCCATTGTTAGGCACAGTGCTCATTTAAAAAGAAAAAAAAAGGTTGAAGTGTTTGATTTCTGGGGTTTTTTTTGCGTATCTAAATGAATCTCTCATTTTTCAGTTCTGAGTTTGTGTTATTACATACTCTTTTCTAACTTGAAGATATCTCTCATTTATTTTGCTTGAATTTTATTAAATTCATTTTACTGCTAAATTTACTATTTTTAGTATACAGTTCTTCAAGTTTTGACAAATGTATAAAAATATGTAACCACAGCCATAATCAAGCAATCCATTACCTTCCAAAATCTTATAGTCAGTCACTACCCCCAATTCTTTTTTTTTTTTTTTTTTTTTTTTTTTTTTTCTTTTCCTTCATTTTTTCTCAACCCTCTTTTTTTCTTTTTTTTTTTTTTTGGATATTTTTTTTTTTGTGTTTGAAAATGCTTCTTTTTTTTTTTTTTTGGATATTTTTTTTTTTGTGTTTGAAAATGCTTCTTTTTTTTTTTTTTTGGATATTTTTTTTTTTGTGTTTGAAAATGCTTCTTTTTTTTTTTTTTTGGATATTTTTTTTTTTGTGTTTGAAAATGCTTCTTTTTTTTTTTTTTTGGATATTTTTTTTTTTGTGTTTGAAAATGCTTCTTTTTTTTTTTTTTTGGATATTTTTTTTTTTGTGTTTGAAAATGCTTCTTTTTTTTTTTTTTTCTTTTTGTCTTTTTTACTGACCGGTAACGGGATCGCAACCCTCGGTGTCGCGCCCGCACCTCGCTCAGCCAGTGAGCGGGAACTGGTCTGTATGTGAGATCCGAACCCTCGGCGGGAGCAGCGGTGCACTGTAGCAGTGCGCCACCGGGCCGGCCCACTACCCCCAATTCTAATCTTTTCGAATCACTTACCAATTTTCTGATGCCATGTAAATGGAATTATACAGCTTCTTTCACCTAGCAGGGTGCATTTGAGGTTCTTCCAAGTTGTGTTTATCAGTAGTATTCCTTTCTTTTGGTGACTAGAATTCCATTGCAGCCTGTTTATCCATTCCCCAGTGTAGGAATGTTTGGATTCTTTCCAGGGTTTTTTTTGCTGTTGTTGTTGATGGCTAATAAAGCCACTATAAATATTTATGTACAGATTTTTATCAGAACATAGATTTTTATTTCATTTGGGTAAATATCAAGGAGTCAAATAGTTTCTAAGCAACAGTGTATAATGCAGCTCCTAGGCTGGCCTGGAATACTTCAGTGGATTCAGCAGCTGGTAAGGAGACAGGAGCCCAGATGGATGTACATGGCTTATTGCTTATGGCACAGCAGGCAACATGAACTTCGTGTTTTTATTGGTTCCTCTTTCATTCCCAAGTCCCATAGGGCAGGCCCATGTGCATATTGTGCACACAGGGTTTGTATCACAGCTAAGGGGCACTGAGCTTAGAAAACTGATTTTTTTTAAGGGGTGTATTAGTTTGCGTGTGTTGCCATAACAGACTGGGTTGCTCAAACATTTATTTTTTCATTGTTCTGGAGACTAGAAGATCAAGATCAAGGTGTTCATGGGTTTGGTTTCTTCTGGGGCCTCTCTCCTTGGCCTGCAGATGTTTACCTTCTCTCTATGTCCATACATGGCCTTTCCTCTGGAAAGGACACCAGACAGATTGGCTTAGGGTGCACCCTAATGGCCTCTTCGTAACTTAATTACCTCTTTAAAGGCCCTATCTCTACAGTCCCATTCTGAGGTACCAGGGGTTAGGGCTTCAACATGTGAATTTTGGGGGAATACAATTCAGTCCATAACAGGGGGTATTAAATTTTTAATTCGTTTTTGTCCTGAAAACAAACGAGATTTCTAGAGAAGAGGCAGATTATTATTTTCACTCTAAGCAGTCACTGTATCTCAGCATATCTCAGCAGTAATGCCATGCCCATTTCCCCATTCAGGTCGATGCAGTGAGGACCAGATGTCTCCTGCATGTGTAAAGGGGATTTCTTGCACTAAGACAGGAACCTTGAAATGATGAATCTAGGAGTTTATGTAGGACAGCTATCCAACTTCACCCTCCCCTCCTGAAATAAGGAGAGAAATCTAGTCTCTTAATATATCATTTGGAATGTAAAGGAATGGCTCTAAGTTTCATCTTCTGTTGATGTGTAAACACGTAACTGGGGATATAAGTCTCTCTGGAAGTCTCTCACTGGCCAGTTATCCTTTAACTTCCAAAGCTTGTACTTTAACTCAGGTTCCATTTTTTATTTTTTGCTCACTTCAGCTAAAGGCAGGGACAAATTTCATACCACCTTTGTAATGGAGTAACTCCCATTGTAGATAAAACTGTCAACATAATATATAACTGAGGGCTACGTGATCGACCAAAGGTGTTCTGTTAAACGCTCAAATGTTTCTTATAACTACCTCTGGGTGCAAATCACACTGTTTTTGTGATTAATTTCTGCCTTTCCCACAAGAAGCAGATTCCCAAGGGCGAACATGCCACTCTTAGAAACAAAAGTTTACAATTGTTGGGGGCCTCTTCAAGAAGAAAATATATCAGTCAGGCAGCATGTCCCCTGTGTGGTTTGCCAGCTGGTTAGCCTTAAGGCCCCCAGTTTAGTCCTTGCTTTCAGAGAGACTGATTGAGAGGACTCTTTCAGAGAGAGGATCCTTATTCAGGGGTCCTGCTTAACCAGTTCGTTTTCCCTAGTGGAGGACATTTGGAGGCCTTCTGTATTGATGGTGCAGGAGCTGTGCCATGCCCTCCTTACTGGCTCATGGTTAGAGCCATAAGGTGGAGGATGGTAAGTAGGCTCAGTAGTTACTTTACTTTCAAAGTTTCCAGCATTGCGTGAGAGCTGCACCAGGGCATTTTCCTTTGGGGCAACAGAGACCCCTAGAGTAGTCCTGAAAGGCAAAGATTGTTAATACTCCTCCTCCTCTACATCTCTTGGGGCCTAAGGGGTTCTCCTTTCAAGTTCTGGGATTCCTTCTCCAGGTGTTAACCCCTCCCCACCCAGGTGTTGGGGATCTTTCCCTAGGTGCCTTTTTTTTTTTTTTTTTTTTTTGTATTCTTTCTGTTGTTTATAAAACCAGTGTGTCTCAATCTAGGAAGTGTAATTTCATATTTTTTCTGGTCATCCCCTACTCTCACTCAGACCTTTCTTCTAGTTGGATCAAGTGCAAGAGGCACAGAAGTACCTGCTTTGAGTTTAATTTGATTAATCTCGTTTAATCTGATCTAGTTCTCTTGATTGCTTTGTGTCTTGATGGTGTGTTTTTTCTTGCCTTTTTTGTATGTCTCCTAATATGTTGTTAATTGTACATCTTATGTGGGAAAGTGAAAACTGAGGTAAATAGCTTTAATTTCTGGAAACGTGTAGGCCTTTGTTTCTGCTATGTGGAGTATACTGTAAAGCAAATATATTTCACAGGCCCTAGTTCCCTGTAGTTTCAGGTTTAGCCTAACCTTTTGAAATTACATATAGAAATGTTAACCTTGCAAAAGACAGGAAACTTTCCTTAGGCTAGGGTCTCTGATGTGGATGGAGAGTTGTGTCACAGTAAGGTTGCTGGCCCAAAGACAGACAAGTTACTTGATTGATATGTAAAAATGCTGGGGAAGCTGCTATAGGGAAAGACAGTGTTTGCTAAGATCGAACTTTTGTTGGTAGATCGACTTAACCCTTTTGCAAATTGCATTATGGAATGTCACTTTGTTATTTTATTGATGGTACCAGCCTCTACTGTTAAACTAAACTTAGTCATAATTCCACTATGTTCTTTTTCTGTAACTTCCTGGTCTGGAGAATAAATGCAGGGTGAGAACCCCAGTTTGTGGTTAATTTCCAAAAGGAAGGAATGCCTCTCTTTTGAGGGTTCTGGGAAATTAACCTCTTCAGGGTCTCTCACTGCTCGGAAGAAATGGGCTTTGAGTAATCCTTTTTGTAGCTCCATCACCCAGGGGAAGAAAGGTGACAAATCCGTGAGAGGCAAAGCAACACTGCTAGGCCTTTAGTGTGGTGCATTGAGTTAATCTAGTCAGGAGGAGAGCATTACTAGGTTACTTCAGTTATCTACAGGCTTCAGAATCTTCTAGAGTTACTTTGTACATAGGCTGGGGGCTGGTTGGCTACAGGGCTTTTCTCATAGTCTTCCACATCCTAAGTTTTGGGTCATTCCTTTGTGCTTTGCTTCAGATAAGGTCTCTCTCCATGCTCTAGGGCTTCTCTCTCAGTAGTAGACCATGTTACTTTTTCCTAGGTACTCATTAACCTTTGGTGGGTAAGTGTTCTCTGTTGTGATCACGCCTGTCTTAGCAGGCAGTAGGTCCCTGAGTGTTGAGAGAGGGACCTTCTCAGGGATCCTGCTCTGCCCCTGGCTGTATGTTTGGGCATGGTACCAGTATACCTTTTCCCACTCATCCCTAGCAGGGTGCAAGATGTTTCTTCTCTTTCCCACTTTTAGCCACAGTGGGTTTTCACCAAAGCTCTAAGACTTACAGGTTTGTTACCCTTCCTCCAGCATTTTAAGGCCTTTGTTCTGAGAGAAAGACTGGGAAAGATCCCAGCAGTGTTTCCTGCCATTCCTGCATTAATTGCCTGCCACCTTTACCCCACCTTTTGGCCTGAACCTTGTAAGACCTGTAATTGGGTGTGAGTCCTCCTCATATTTGCAGCTTCCAGGGGCCCCATGTGTTTTTACTAGCCCATACTTGGCTTTTAGCAGTTTTTAAAAATGTTAGGTGAGTTTTTCTTAGAGATGTCCGACAGCATTTGTCATCTTCCTTAGGTAAGCAAGTGCTTTCCTCCCATCTTTTATTGGATGCACCTCTCTTTCCTTAGATTTCTAGTTAGTTGATTGCCCTGTGACCTCAACTCTCTGCTGGGTCAAGAAAACTTTCAAAATTTTCAGGTTGTCCAACTTTTTGTTGTCACTCTTTCCAACTTTCTACCTCCTAAGTGGAACTATTTACCTTTGACTCTGTGTCACTATGTGTTTTGATAGTTATATTTTTATTTATTTTTGATTCCCATCTTATTAGTAAAGTTGATGTATAAGTAAAATTGGTTCCTGTCCTGTAAGTAAAATTGATGTATTTTTTGTTGGCTATATCAAAGTCTAGAGTGTTAGTGTGGGAGGTATGTATTAGAGGATCTACTTTTAAACTTTATTAAATAAAGTAGATTTCTGCATGGAAGTTTTCCAAGAGCTTAATATTATATTCATAGAATCATTAAATTTTAGAGCCAGAAGAAGTTGTAGAAACCAACCAGATTAAAAACTTCATTTTATCTGAGACTTTGATTAAATGACTCTTTTTTATTTAAACTAATAGAGCTGGTTAGTTACAGAAGCAGAACAAAGACTGAACTGTACTTGGGTCTTAAGTGTATTGATTTGTCCATGCGTTCCTTATTTATGAGGTTATCATTTTGTACTTTTAAATGTTTTTTTATTAGACTTTCATTCTTTTCTAGGAGGAAACCTCATGTTTTGGTTTGGTAGAGAACATATGTATTGTAGGTTAAAACGAAGCTGGGTAAAGTTGATCTAAAGTTCATCTTTATCTGTAAAATGAGGAATCGCTATTACTTAACTAATAGAATTGTTTAAGAAATTAAATTATGAACCTAAAGTATTTTTAGACCCTCTGATTTTTCTCTAGAAAAACTAATTCAGCATTATTTCATGTCTTAAAAATAGTTGAACACAGTAGTTTGACTTCTCAAAAAATGAAATTCTTTATTGCTTTAAAAAATTACTCTAATTTTCATTTATATCATGATATTATAATAAACTCCTTTGGCTCTTTGCAACTATTTTTCTCTCATTTCAGGGAAAACTTTCACTTATCTCTTCTTTAACTTATCATGGAAATGGAACTGCTGTCCGATTGAAGATCAGACTACAAGGTATATATAGTATGAACAGACTGCTTAGCTCTTTGCCTGTAATCTACAAATACGCAACTTTATACACACACACAGATGGTTAACAAATAATACATTCACAGTAGTACAAAAATCTGTGAATGAAAATTAGTCTTTCCCTTACTAAATTTTTTTTCAACATCCTTCTTCCCCCTCCCTTCTTTATTCTTCTTCAGACCCCTTTACCCTCATATCTACACTATTAAAATAGCTAACTAGTCTCCCTACTTCTAGTTTCACCAATGTGAACTAAACATTTTAGCAACTTAACTTTCTTAAAACTTTGATTTCAACATGCTAGTTTTTACATAGGTGTCCTTCTTACATAGCGAGGATTTTTTTTCTCTCTGGTAGCCCTCAAATAATCCTGGTAAGGTAGGAAGGGCTACCTTGCAACACTTGGGGACCAAAGTGGATCTCATCTGCAGCCTGTAATTGGTTTGAAGAATGGCGTGGAGCAGTGAATGGGAAACAGTCTGTGAACCACAACATTCTACAACTATTAAAAACCATCTATTTACTAGACACTGTTCTAGGTACTGGGGATATAGCAGGGACCAAAACTTAAGTTTTTGCCTTCATGGATTTTACATTTAAGGGAAATGAAGAAATGCAATATATAATTTCATAAAAATAATATCAGGTAGGACTGTGGTCAAGAGAAAAAATAAGTTGAGGTGGTAGAGCATAAAGAGAGGTATTATAAATAAGTTAATTTTCTGAGGAAATATAATTAGATTTATCAAGTAACACGTATTTGCAGAAAATTGAGTTATATCAGGAGGTCTTTTTTTTTTTATTTTTTATTTTTTAATTTATTTCCAGTGGTTAGTACCTTGCACATAGCAGAAAGTTGGTAAATGACTAATAAATGACCTGTAAGAGTTGGATAGGGCCATAGAATAAGTAAACAGAAGGTACTGTCAAGTTTTAGACTTGAGGTGTGTGATTCAGGTAGAGAAGTCATCCATTCAAAAGAAAAAATAAAAAAATGAATGAATACAGTATAACATGATGTAAGCATCCATAATTTCAGTCCATCAAGGTACATTTCTTAGAGGCACTAGATATTTTTTTTTTTAGCAAACATACGTAATATACATATGGAAAAATGCAAAAATTATGCGTGATGATTTTTATAAAGAGAACACACACTTGTATTGGTGTCTAACCATTACTAGCATCCCAGAGCTCTCCTTGTACCCTCTTCTAGTTACTATTCCTAAGGGAATTACTCTCCTTATAATATCATAGATTAGTTTGCCTGTTTTTGAAATTTGTGTAATTTAATTTTATAGTATTATCTCTTTTGTGTCTTTTTTCATTGAATATTATGTTTATAAGATTTGATCAATATTGATATTTTAGTCTATTTTTTCATTGCTCTCTAGTATTTCATTAGGTGAATATATTACAACTTACCTGTTCTGCTGTTCATAGGCAATTCGTTAGTTTCATGTTTTTGGCTATACAAGCTAGACTTGTACTTGTTTTTGGTAAATGTATGTGTGCATTTTGGTTAGCATGTATACCCAGTCGTGCAATTGCAGTGTTGTAGTATATCCATACGAGTATGTTTATCTTTAGTAAATACTGACACATTTTTCCTACTTTTGTACCAGTTTACATTTCCATGAGCAGTGTATGAAAATTTGGGTTATTCCACATTGTCATCAGCACTTTGTATTTTTTAATTTTTTTAATTTATGTTATGTCAATAGGTGTGTTATTGAATTCAACACCAGTTCATGATGAAAACACTTGGACAACTAGGAATATAAGGAAACTTGCTTATTCTGATAAAGAATATCTTCAAAAATATTAAAGCAAGTCTCATATTTGAAAGTTTCCCCCTGAAATTAGGAATGTAACAAGGATGCTCATTTTCACCACTTGTACTAAGCATTGTACAGGAGGTCCTCTTCGTACAATAAGTAAAGACAAAAAAACTAAAAGCATACCAATCAGAAAGGAATTAATAAAACTGTCATTATTGATAGATGACCTTACTGTATATGTAAAATATGTGACACAATCTATGGAAAAACTGAAGAATTAGTAAGAAAATTTAAAGAGGTTGTTTAATAAAGGTCAATATGCAAAAATTAATTTCGTTATTATATACCAGCAGTGACCAAATGGGATTTTGATTGCTATTGAATTGAATCTACAGATCAGTTATGGGGATTTCACATTTTCATGATATTCATGTTTCTGATCCATTAGCTTAATCTAATGCCCCATTATTCTTTAATTTCTCTTAATAGTATTTTATAGTTTTCAGTGTACAGATCTTTCATAAATTTTGTTAATTTATCCCCAAATTTTTCATGCTTTTTGATGGTTTTGTATTTTTTTGTTCCAATTTTCAGTTTGCTGCTACAATAGAAATACAATTGATTTTTGTATGTTGATCTTGTTCCCTGCACCTTGCTTATCTCTCTTATTATTTCTAGTAACTTTTGTAGATTCCTTAATATTTTTTGCATAGAGTATTATGTCATATGTGAATTTAGGCAGTTTTATTTCTTTTTCCCAACCTGTAAGCCTTTTGTTCATTTCCAGTACTGTGTTAAATAGCAGTGGTAAGATCATGCATCTTTTTTTTTCTTCCAATCTATGGGCAAAAACATTTGGTCATTTACCAGTAAGTATGATGTTATCTTTTACCAGTAAGTTTTATTTTTTTATAGATGCTCTTTATTAGGTTAGGGAAGTTCCCTTCAATTCCTGCTTTGTTGAGAGTTTTATCATGATTGGCTATTGGGTTTTGTTAAATGTATTGTCTGCTTCTATGATGGTATAGTTTCTCATTTTAGTCTAACATGTAGTTTGCATTGATTGATTATGGGATGTTAAACCAATTTTGCATTCTTGAGATGAATTCTACTTCATCCTGATATATTATCCTTTATGTATATATTGCTGTGTTTGATTTACTAATATTTTGTTAAAGATTTTGCATCTATGTTTATGAAGGATGTTGGTCTGAAGCTTGCAATGATTTTTACTAGTTTTGATGTCAGTATAAGGCTGTCCTCGTGAGAGGAGTTGTTAAATGGTCCCTTCTCTTCTATTTTCTGGAAGAGATTGTAGAATTGTTATTATTTCTTCATTAAATGTTTGTAGAATTCACCAGCAATGCCAGCTATGCTGGAGATATTTTTATGGGGTAGCTTTTAACACTAAGTTCAATGTCTTCAATTAATAGAAGACTGCTCAGGTTATCTGTTTGTCTTAAATAAGCTTTGGTAGTTTATGTTTGTAAAGGAAGTTATCCATTTCATCTAAGTTGCCAAATATATTGACATAAAGTTGCTCATAATATTCCTTTTAATACCCTTTTAATATTGGTAGGGTTTGCAGTGATATCTCATTTCTCATTTTGGGTTTGGTGATTTGTGACTATTCTCTTTTATTTATTATTCTTTCCTGATTATTTCTGACTAGACTTTTACTTTATTAATCTTTACAAGTGTCAGCTTTTTGTTGATTTTCTGTATTTTTCAGTTTTCAGTAACATTTTCTTCTGTTAATGTACTATTAATCCCATTCAGTTTACTATTAACTTTCAATATTAAATTTTTTAACTCTAAAAGTTCCACTTCCGCTTGAGTCTTTTTCATATCTTCCATTTTTCTTCTCATTGTGTTCATGTTTTCCAACTATTCTAGCATCTTTTCTGCTAATTCTGTTACCTTTGTCATTTCTGGATTCTTTTCTGTTGTTTTTTTTTTTTTTTTTTCCTGCTTGTTTTGTGCTTGTTCTTCCTTTTTGCATACCTGGCAATTTTTGTCTGGATGCTGGACGTTTAGAATTTTATGTTATCAAATGTTGGATTTGTCATCCTTTAAATATTATTTGTTTTTGTTTGGGATACATTAAATTTTCTTGGAATCAATTTGACCGGCTTTGTTAGGATGAGTCCAAAGTAGTCTTTATTTGGGAACTAATTTAGCCTCATCACTAAGGAAATCCCTTTTGAGGATTCTACTGTATACTCTGTATATGAGGAAGTCTTTCCACTCTAGTTGGTTGGAACCAGAACAATTCCCAGCCCTGTGTGAATCTCAGTATTGCTTTGCCCCTTCCTTTCAGGTGGCTTTTCCCTTTCCCAGTGTACTTGGTGCTCATACTTGTGGAGATGAGTCCTTGGCCTAATATGTAAGGGCACCCCTCTAAAGATGTTCAGAGGACTCACTATGCAGCTCTCTTCTTTTCAGTACTCTGCCCTGAAAATTTTAGTCACCATGGTTTCCTCAGACTCTGACCTCTTCTTAACTCAGTAAGACTGCTGACCATTGTTTGGATTCTACCTCCATTTTCTGCTGCCTGGAAACTCCAGGAAGCAAGCTAGGGTTCTTTGTTTTACTTCTGAGATAACTTTCCTGCACTTCATATCTAATATCTGAAAACTGTCGTTTCATTTTTTTTTTTCTTTTTCTTTTTTTTTTTTTTTTTTTTTTTTTTTTTTTTTTTTTTTCTTGATTTTCTAGTTGTCTTAAGGCTGGAGAATAAATGCAGTCTCTGTTACTCCATGATGGTCTGAAACAGAAGTTTGATGGGTCTTTTAAGACATTAAAGAAGTGTATTCAGTTTTGATTAGTAGCCTCTGTGTTTTTGTGCTTGAGGAACAATAAGGCTTAATTTGTATATATATATATTTATTTTGAAGGGTTGGATTAAAGACGTAAGCGAAAGGAGCAATAGGCAGCTATGTAGTAGTTGTTTCATTGCTAGGTGCCACTAGACCTGACAGAGTGGCAGATTCTAAGTCACATAACAGAGACTGGAGATGTTGGAAAGATCTTTCATATGCTCCATAGGTAGATGTATGAAAATCTAATAAGAGAGTTTCTTGGAATACTTGAATGTTTGAAAACTGATATGAACAAGACTTCTCTCAGATGATATAATTGAGTCTTAGCATTTGGCCCTGCTATAGTGGTTACAGGAGGTGACCTCTGAAGAATGAGGATTATGGAAATTCTGTCCCAAGGCTTAGAAGATCTCAATGAGGTTACAGAACTTGGCAACATCCCCCTCAAACAGTTATAGTGACTTGGCCAGGATGCACCATTATTTAGAAGGATTGATTATCAATTCACTTGTGGGATTTGTCCCCTGCCCTGCCTCTGTTATATCAAGTACTTATTGAACATCTTTAATGAACCTATTGCTAAGTTAAGTGCTGGCCTGCTCTTGGACACTTCCAATTATTGAAGGTTTGCTAAATGGCACTTGGTTTTAAGTGTTTACTGCAGTCTGGTTGATTAAGATGCCAGTTTGAAAAGAACTTGGTTCATGTTTTAAGATTGTGTTAGGGATAAAAGTAGTAATATATTAAAGTCTTTTGGGCACTTAACAGCTTTGATATTTTCATTTTTAAAATGGTGCATGTTAGAATGAAGCCCTAGTGTATTACTGTACATCACTGATATATCTTGTGGGGACTGATATCATTTAAAGGACTCAGTATTTTAAGTATGCTTCTGTAACTCAGTAATCTCTTGTAATTTTTGTTTTGTAAATTTAAATTTTTTATTTATTTCAGAATTCCTTAGGTTTTAGTGCTGGAGATTTTGGATTTGTCATTTTAAATAAGGAAGAAAGTTATGTGTATGCAAAATCTAGTCTAATGAATTGACAGTGTTTGTTGATTGTTAGTGAAATTTCTTTGTAGTCTAGTTATTTCATTAAGGTTTCACCTAGACAAGTGTGGTCTTTTCTCTTAGCACCCATGTATTGAAGAATAAAGGGGCAGAATGTGTGTTGTTAAAGACCCAGCTGTGATTTTGACAAAGAAAATTTGTGGGGAAATAATGAATGAACAATGTAAGAGACTCTGCACTAAAACTGTATATTACTAAAGTTTATCATCAGTAAAAATGAAATATTTGGGTGTGATCTGTCAGGTACTTTTAAATAAAATAATTAGTATTTATTCAATTTCTTTTAGTTATAAATGTGGAAAAACAAATAGTAGAAGGTGGCTATTATGTGCTGTTCACGTGATGTTTAGCATGTTCTAGTTGAAACTTATTATTTTGATTTTAATGTGTAGTAGCATTCTGTACATTATTTTTGCAATACCTGAGGTATTAGAGCAAACTAAAAGTAAATTATAAACATTTTAATTACTTTCTTCATAATTACATTTTGAAGTAATATAGTTTTAAAATGTAGTTGTCACTAATTTTCTCATTTGTATAAAACTCTCTGAAATGGTTTTCTGTGTGTTTTGTGTTTTTCTCTACAGAAAAAGAAAATTGAAATTCAGAGGTCAACACCATCAATGTATTATTTTTCAGAAAATTAGCAAAGGACTGTGTGGAAGTTTTCTATGAAGGGGTAAAATCTTTTTATATTACTTGTTGTTTTGGAAGTAGATTTAGAATTATTGATCATGCTGTATTCATCATACAGACTTTTTTTTTGCGATTTGTCATATATTTTCTGGTATGTATAAAAATGATACTTTAAAAAAGTAACATCTGTAAAATGGCCACAGTCCTAAGTAGTCATTAAGACTGATTATTGATATAAAAAGGAACAATTTCTCCTGTCACTTCATTTTAATTTTAGTATTAAACAGAATGTCTCGAAGATATAATTAATTTTAAAAGATTCTAATTAAGAAATAATATAAGCTGTAACTCTCTATATGTATGTAATATTTTCTTAATAGTTTTAAAAACACATGTCTGCTAACTCCTCAACACAATAATAGCAAACTTTATCCAACAGCCTATGAAAAAGATTAGACACCATGACCAAGTAGGATTTTTCCCAGAAATGTAAGGATGGTTGAACATAAAATAAATCATTGCAATACATCATGTTAATAGAACAAAGGGGAGAAAAAAAACACATGATCATATCAGTTGATGCAGAAAGGATATATGGCAAAATCTAACACCTTTCGTTATAAAAACACTGAGAAAGCTAGTCATAGAATGGAACTTTCTCAACATTATAGGGCATTTGTGAAAAACTCGTGGCTAACATCATACTTAGTGGTGGCAAACTAAAAGCTTTCTTTTAAGATCAGGAACAAGATAAGGATGCCTGCCTTTACCACTGCTGTTCAACATTATACTAGGAGTTCCAACCAGAGCAGTTAGATTAAAAAAATAAATAAATAAAAGACATCCAAATTGGAAAGGAAGAGCTAAAACTATCTTTATTCACAAATGATATGATCATATATATAGAAAATCCCAAAAAATCCAACAAAAAGCAACTAGAGCTAATAAATGAATTCAGCAGTGTTGCAGGGTACAAGATCAACATACAAAAATCAGTTGTTTCCATACATTTGCAATGAACAATCTGAGGAGGAAAGAAAGAAAATAGTTTCATTTATAATAGCATCTAAAGGAATAAACACCTAGGATAAATTTAGTCAAAGAAGTGAAAGACTTTTACACAGAAAACTAAAACACATTGCCAAAAGAAATTTAAAAATATCTAAATAAAAGGAAATACATTTCTTGTTATTCTGCTTAATATGTGAAACTGTCAGTACTACCCAAAGTGATCTGTAGATTCAAGATAATCCCTATCAAAATTCCAAAACTTTTTTGCAGAAATGGAAAAGCCAGCCCCCAAATTCTTATGGAATTTGAAGGGGCTCAAATAGCTAAAACAAACTTAAAAAAGAAGAACAAAGTCTGGAGACCCATGCTTCCCAATTTCAAAACTTAGTACATTGCTACAGTAATCAAAATAGTGTGGTACTGGCATAAGGATAGACATAGGTACCAATGGAATAGAATTGAGTCAAGGAATCAACCCATAAACATACTCCCATGGCATATTAATTTTGAGAAAGATGCCAAGTTCACTCAGTGGGGAAAACTGTTAAATAAGAAAAAAAAGTAAAAGACATCCAAATTAGAAAGGAAGAAGTAAAATTATCTCTGTATTCACAAATGACCATTTGTCTTTTGAACAAATGATGTTGAGACAACTGGACTTACAGGTGCAAAGAATGAAGTATCCTTACTTTAAACATGTATACAGAATTAAAAAAAAATTTTAACTCAGAATGAATGAAGGACCTAAGTGGATCAAGCATCACAATGAATCAAGAACTAAATCCATAAAACCCTTAGAAGAAGACAGTGATAAATCTTCACGAGCTTGGATTTGGCAATGGATTCTTAAAATATAGCACTAAAAACATGAGCAACAAAAGAAAAATAGATAAATTGGACTTAATCAAAAATTAAAAATTTTGTACACTGGAGTATATTTTGCAACTGAAAAGGCAATCTGCATAATCGAAGATATTTGCAAATCATATATCTAATAGGGAATTGCTATCCATTATATATAAAGAACTTAAACTCAGCAACAAAAAGATAATCCAATTAAAAAACAGACCAGTGCTTTGAATAAATATTTCATCAAAGAAGATATGCAAATAGCCAATAAGCATGTGAAAAAGATGCTGAGCATCATTAGTCATTAGAGAAGTGCAAATGAAAACCATAATGAAATGCCACTTCACACTCACTAGAATGACTATAACCAAAAAGACACACAAGAGCTAGTATTCAAGAAGATGTGGGGAAATTGGAACTCACATTTTGCTGGTGGGACAGTAGAAAATAGTTTGGCAGTTCCTCAAAAAGCTAAACACAGGATTACCATATGACCTGGCAATCCCACTTCTAGGTATATATCTCAAAGAATTGAAAACAGCTACAGAAATAGATAACTCGTATACCAGTTTTCATTGCAGCATTATTCACAATAGACAAGAAGTGGAAAACAATCCAAGTGTCCATTAATAGATGAATGGATAAACAAAATGTGGTATATGCATTTCTTTTTATTTAGCCACAAAAAGGGATGACCTTCTGATACATGGTTGAACCTTGAAAACATGCTAAGTGAAATAAGCCAGACACAAAATGATAACTATTGTTTAATTGCCCTTAAATGAATATGTAGAGAAAGCAATTTCACAGAGTCAGAAAATAGATTAGAAATTACCAAGTGCTGGGGAAATGGGAGAATGGGGAGTTATTAATTAACAGTTATACAGTTTATGTTTGGGGTCATGAAAATGTTTCGGAAATAGAGGTGATTGCTGTGTGACTTTTTGATTATTAGTAATGCCAAGTTGTACATTTACGAATGATTGAAATTGCAAGTTTTAAGTTATTTCTATTTTGCCTAAATAAGAGAAATACACACCTGCTACACAACATTTCGGCAACACAGATATATAATTGAAAATGAGAATCTAAATGACCTAAGTTCTCTGGAGTAACATTGTCCAATAGAACTATTTGCAGTGATATGAATGTTCTATCGCACTGCCAATATGGTAGTCACTAGTCATATATGGCTAACAAGCACTTGAAATGTGGCTAGTGTGGCTGAGGAACTGAGTTTTAAATTTTATATAGTTTTAATTAATTTAAATAGCCATATGTAGCTAGTTGATTTGTAATGGACAGCACATCTCCAGAGATATCTTTACAGATTGCTTCTGCAGGTGTATTAAATGCTTTAAAATTATTTTCTTTAATAATCATATGACATCTCTGATGTTAATTTGGAGATTCCCTAGATATTCGCAAAACCAAATTTGGCAGAATACTAATCTCATTCATGTATTGTTGAGACAGCAGTAAGTTTTCAAATAAGTTGTTTAGAATTAGATCTTATTTCTTAAACAGTGTTGCAGGAATAGTAGATATATGATTTTAATTCCTTTTGATTATAGTTATATTACTAACAAGTAAATGACATATGGAAAAAAACTCAGCTCTGCACAACCTTCACAGTCAAATGAGATGGTCAGTACTGTATCTTTTATTATTTATATTCATTTAGTATCGGTAAGCATTTAATAAGGACTGACATTTTACTAGATACTATACTAGACTCTGGAGAAACCAAAATGAATAAGTCATAGTGCTTGGCTTTATGGAGCTCACTGTCTAGTCAAATGGGAAATTGTTTAGTGGTGGTAACTGTAATAGCTACAGTAGCAGCCTCAGTAAACTGTGAATCTGCCTGGAGAATTTGAGAAAAGCATCTTTTTTAGAGGAATATTTTATTAGTCTTTAAACTTTTTATTATGGAAAATTTCAAACATACAGAAGTAGTGAGAATGACATAATGAATGTCGGTATACCCACTATCTGACTTCAACATTAGGCTATCTAACTTCAACAGTAAGCTATTAACTTCAACAGTAGGCTATCTAACTTCAGCATAGGCTGTCTAACTTCAACAGTAGGCTATCTAACTTCAGCAGTAGTCTAACTTCAGCACAGGCTGTCTAACTTCAGCATAGGCTGTCTTCAGCACAGGCTGTCTAACTTCAACAGTAGGCTATCTAACTTCAGCACAGGCTGTCTGACTTCAGCATAGGCTGTCTTCAGCACAGGCTGTCTAACTTCAACAGTAGGCTATCTAGCTTTAACAGGAGGCTATCTAACTTCAACAGTAGGCTATCTAACTTCAACAGTAGTCTAACTTCAGCGTAGGCTGTCTTATCTGTTTCATCATCTGCTCATTTTACTGCCACAGATTATTTTGAGGCAAACCTCAGGAATTATATAATTTAAGCCATAAAATCGCAATAAGTAAAATAGAAATACTTCTAAAATTATACATATGAGTACTGTGATAAATGAGTAAACAAATGAGTACATACCACAGTACTGTAATACTACCTAAATATTAACATCAATTTCTTCACATGAAATATCAGTGCATTCATAGATATATACCCGTTTTTCCATCTTCCTACCTATTTGTATACACACTTGCAAACACAGTTTCATGATTGCAATAAAATAATTCATCAGTAATTCCTTTATATAATCAAATATCAAGTCAGTATTTCATTTTCCCTGATTATCTCACAATTTTTTTTCTTTTTTCCCAGTTACCAAAACCTCCCTCCCTCACATTTTTTTTTTTTCTTTTGGGGAGAATGAGGAAGAGAAATCAGTTTGGAGGCTTTACAGTAATTCAAGAGCTATCCTGAATATATAAAGAACAAAACCAAAGCACTGGTGGAATTGGCATAGAATTGATTAGTTGTGCATGTTGTATGTATGTTTGGGGGTGGGGGGTTGTTTTCAGTTTTTGAGACAACAAACACCACTTAAGTCTGTAAGAACATCTGCTCCCCTAAGTTCTGAATTTGAATTTTTCAAATTCTGAACACTAATTTTTCCCACTTTTTGTCTACATTAAGTAAATATTTGAATAAAAACATCTGTTCTTGGATATTGTGTCTTCCCTATAAACTTTGTTAATCTAGTATTGTATATGTATATAATGTTCATTTGACACTATGAAATGCATTGCCTAGAAAATGAAACTGCAACTTTTGAAAGAAAATGCCCTCTTAGAAATGCCCTCTAAGATGATGGTCATTAATACTTTTATTATGAAGCTAACCATTCTAAGGTTTGTTAAAGGACTTTCAGTAAGTAGAGGAACTACTCTGTCTTGACAACTACTTTTTTTTCTACCTCAGGGAGGTAATATGGACTTGAATAAGGTCTCGCAAATATTTGTTTTAGAAGATTTTGTTGTTCTTGTGTGGGCATGGTTTTAAAAACATTCAAGCAGTATGGAAGGATATAACCTTAAAAGCAAAGGTTCCCTTATTTATTTTTTGGGTGTCCTTCGAATTTTTGTATATGTGTCTATGAGGGGTCTTCACAAAGTTTATGAAAGGATTCATATTATCTTTTAATTCAACTTTTCCACAAACTTTTTGAAGTACCCTCATATACATGTGGGTATGCACTTGTGTGTGTGTGTATATGTGTGTATATAAGTAAGCGTTTAAGCTTGTGTCTGAGGACAGAGGCAAAGTGAAATAGCCTCTAAACCGAGAAGGAACTTTGAGACTGATAAAATGATGCAGGCAACCCTATACAGTTTATCAAAGAGTTTATTAATGGATAACTTTCATACTGGAAGGACTGGGCACACGGGGAAGGATTGGGCAGATGGTGATCAGATGCTTGCACAGCTGCACTCCACACCACTTAGGGGAGAAATAAGGGAATCTAAAGGCACATGGGATGAAAACAGAAAAGAGCTAAGGGGAAGTTTGTGTAGTTCGTTAATGTGGCTATCTTCCTAATGTCTTATGATCGGTGAGCATTTAACTTAAGGGTATCACTGATGTCAACAGCAAAGCTTTGATCTTTATTTTAAATTAGCCTAGCTTTTCAGCCATTGTATTAACTAAGACCACCTTGCTTCAGATTAATGGATAACTTTCTAGTAAAAAGCTCAAAGGAGGGGGTAATACAAAGGGGAAAGAAAGCTGGAGGGGCCTGAAGATGGAGTCATATGACCTTCATTTCCACAGCTTGTATGTGTATATTTTTTCACCAAATGACTTCAACAGTCTATGTTTTGCAAGTTGTTTTACTTTCACATAATGTATCTTGGCTATTTTAGAGAAAGATTTTAAAAGTTAATACATGGTATCGAGTACTAGGAATCTGTTTGCTTATATTTTATTTTATTTTTAATAATAGCTGTTATTTATTGAGTGTTCCTTGTGTACTAGACAATTTGTGCACATTAATTTTTTAAATAGACTTTAATTTTTAGAACAATTTTTGGTTTACAGAAAAATTGAGTGAAAAGATCAGAGAGTTCTCATGTGACCTCACACCTTTACAACATCTCACTTACCTCCACAGTTTCCCCTCTTATTTTGTTATGACAGAATTTTTTTTTTTTGCTTTTTAAAAAAATTCTTGTTTATATATATTTGCAGAGTACAGAGTTGACTGTCAGTATTTGTGTACTGTATGTGATGATCAAATCAATATTCTTAGCACATTTGTCATTACAGATTGTAATTTTTGTGTTTGCTTATATTTTAAATACATTTTCTTCCTTATCCTTCTTTAAGATTCTTATGTTTGTGAAATGTTTATTTGAGAAACAATAAAATAGGGTTATAATATGAATTAGCAAAACGTACAGTGTATCTATAAAACATGTACAGTATGTTAGGTGTTGGTGTTTTACCTAACAACATATGAAGAGCGTTTTCTGCTATTGAAATAAATTTTAAATAGGTATTCATTGAAATAGGATAGACTATACCAGCTAATTAGTACTTGTCAGACACCAGAAGTTGTTAATAATGGTAAGTCAAGTTTTTCTCGCTTTTAAAATATAACGGTGAGAAGACTGAGGTCGCAATTTACTTTAAATTCTTTCGGGATTTAAAATCCACGAATGCTGATCATTTGAGCATTCTAATTTATCTATTTATTTTAGAGATATAGTATCAAGTTTAAAAGTTGTTACAACCCAAAGGTAAAACTTTTTGTATAAAGCAATGAGTTTTTCTCTTTCAAACTTAAACCTTCCTTCCTAGTTACTTTCTTGTTTTCTTAAGGCTAGTTCTGTATTTTAATACAACAAAAATTCTAAAACACTAAAATGAATCTGAATAAGATTTTAATCCTTGCTTTGGTAGAATAAAGGTACATTTTGCAGAAGTATACATGCTGCAGTTGAACCTTCTTCCATATAAGACATTTTTTTCAGTTTTAGCTTTAATTTTTTAAAGCCAGTTTTAAAATTTAGTATGTGGATATGAAATATTAGGAAAGACTTTTTTCTAAAGTATTCTGAAAGTTTTTTAAAAAATATTTTAGCACAGAAAATTGTCAAAATTATGGCCATTTATTAATACGTTTTTTCTTTCCATGCCTGTAAAATTTATTTCTGAAATTATGAGATATAGGGGATCCTTGTCTTGGTCTACAACTAATTAACTGTAAGTGGTCGTAGACCTCTCATGTATCCTCTTTGGCACTTATTTTCTTATCTAAAAAACTGAAGGTGTTTGATTCCATGATCTCTAAGGTTCTAAGTTCTAAAGTGCTAAGATTCTATGAAGTAAGTTTTGTTGTAGTTGTACAGTTTGTTTTATTTAATATTTATATTATAGTTTACTGTATGTATGTCAGTATTCATATCTGCTTATTTATGTAGTTGTCCAAACACTCGTTGAATATTTTTTGTGTTTTTTTGATAGATATTGGAGTATGGCAGTGAATAAGTTATGGAGCACAGTGTCCAGTAGAGAAGAGTGGAATTAAAAATGGTTACATAATTATTTGATCCCAATATGACGTGTAGTTAAGAATGTTAAATAGCAGAATGCAAAGAGTAGTGAGAAAATAAGCACAGAAGTACTTGGGCCGTGGACTGATGAGAGAATAGCATATGCACAGGCCCTGAGTGAGCCTTCTGGAATGTTTAAAGAATTATGAGAAGGCAAAATACCAGAGTGAATCACATAATATGTGGCTAGTGAGATTAGTGGGTGTGAGATCATGTAGTTATTTGTAGGCCGTTTAAGGATTTTGGTTATTAGTGCTAATATTACTCATATATTACTTCTAATTATGTCCTTGGTAGTACACAACCCAATAGATGCTAATACTCTGAAATCCTTTTTTTTATTAGAGAAACATTTTCTGTCAGTCACTAAATATCAGTGCCATCACATCCCTCGTTTCTCCCTGCACCTTCTTACTCTTTAACAATGTTTAAAATATGATAACTTAACAATTTGTAAGGTTAGTTAGAAAAATCACTTAATGCTTGATAAAGTTAGAGAAATATTTTTCTTTTTGGATTATCAGTTGTTTCGTGTTTTCTGTGCCCTTTTCCTGCTCTTTAGGTATAACAACTTGTTAATTTTTAATGTATTATGTATTAAAAATTAGCAGATTAATACACTAGTCTTGTGGTTTACATTTTTGTTCAGCTGTTGATTTGCTTATTTCACTACTGGTTGCTTTCCTAATTAGGAAATATTAACATGTATAAACTATATTTGCTATTATGCAAATGAATTGGTACAGAGAATTTTAAAAGCCTTTTTTTTATAGCAGTTTTAGGTTCATACCAAAATTGAGAGAAAAGTACAGAGATTTCCCATATACCCCTTGCCCCCACACATCCTTCAGTATTAATCTTCCCCCACCAGGCATATTTGTTGCAATTGATTAACCTGCATTGACACATCATTATTACCTAAAGTCTGTGGTTTACATTAGGGTTCACTCTTGGTGGTGTATATTTTATGGGTTTGGACAAATGTATATTGACATGTATCTACTGTTAAACTATCTTACCAGAATATTTTCACTGCCCTAAAAATCCTCTGGGCTCTGCCTATTCATTCTTTCTTCTCCCTAAGCCCTGGGAAGCCACTGGTCTTTTTACTTTCTCCATAGTTTTTTCTTTTCCAGAATCTAATATAGTTGGAATTATATAGTATGTGGCCCCCTTTTTTTTTTTAGCCTTTTGAGTTAGTTGTAGATTTTTGAAGAACACTTTTGGTTAAGAAGACCTGTACTGATTTCTTTCTTTTTCTCTGAGATGGGTTTGCAGTAAATATTTTCTCTTGGCTAAGCTAAATAGGGAATTGTTTAATGACAAGGGCTCACTCTTTGTAAGGCACTGTGACAGGATAGTATAGACACAAAAGGTAAATGACCCATATACTAATATCTAAGTATCTTGAGTTCAAAAATTTCATTTATACCACATGTGTTTTACTTTTTATAAACATATTAACATTTACCCATATGCATTCAAATCGTTTTCCCTTTTAGTAGCATGGTATTTTCAGACTGCTCGTAAACATATTAACATTTACCCATATGCATTCAAATCGTTTTCCCTTTTAGTAGCATGGTATTTTCAGACTGCTCGTAAACATATTAACATTTACCCATATGCATTCAAATCGTTTTCCCTTTTAGTAGCATGGTATTTTCAGACTGCTCTCCAAACAATTTTTCAACAGATTGAGAAAACACCTACTGTGGTATATCAGAATATACTTAACCACTGAAATGTGTAATTCCCATTTTTGTTTGAATGGCTTCAGTATGCGCTTCTCGGAAGCTTAGGACTTAGAACACTGTATATTAAATCTCATTTTCAATTCCATCTAATGAGTGTTTATAGAAACTAGTTTTTCCTATTATATATTTATCTTTCTTATTCTCTGTGTATTTGAATTTAAAAGCCATTATGATTTGTAAAATCTTGGAAGCTGGATCCTAAGAGCCATTTATTTTTTTCCCTCTTTTGTTTAGATCTGTACTTCAGTTTTTACCAGTGTTAATTAGTTCAACAGCTATTTGTTGACTACTGACTATGAACAGAAGCCTCTGGCAGTGCTTCCTATGGGATATACACATGGACAAGATATTATTTTTAGTTCCAAGGAGTGTAGGGCTTTAAGGGCATTAAAGGCATTAAGAAAAGTGTAAATAACACACAAGATAAAAAATATTAAAATGCTGCATAGGAGAGTTCAGAAGAAGGAAGAATTATTTTTTTCTGGGAGAGGGAAAATCTAAGATGGACTATACCAGGAAGAAGCATTTATAGCATTGGCTTTGAAATATAGATAAGGTCAGTTATATGCAAATGGAAAAAATGTTAGTTATTATTAGTGAGAACTCAGAATAAGGAAAGAATATATGGGGAAAAGCAGTACGCATTATAAGAGAGTTTGATTTGTGTAGTATTGAGTGGAAGTATATGGAGATAAAACAGGCAAGGTCAGTTAGGATGGGATCACCTGAGGGCCTTCAGTGCAATTTGTATATGTATATTCAAATATAGATCCGTGCTTGTAAATTAAAAAACAAATATATATATTTTTTGGTTGCTATTTCCATGTTGTTGAATGTATGCAAGAGGAAGAGTTGTAACTTTTTACCAAATTATATGTAGTTAATATTAGCTTTTGAAAAAGTTTTCTTAAGAAATCTGATGTCATTTTAGTCATTCATTCTTTCCTTAAATTTTTTTCTTCATCATAAAAGAAATACATGGAGGAGGAAAATGGCGGCGCGCCTGGAGCACCAGTGTCGGGAAACAGCGCGATCCTGAGTGCTGTGTGCTCTGATACCAGAGAAGTGACTGCATTTCTAAGAGCAACAAAGGACGAATAAATCTTTCAACAACGATACTACATCGACAAATAAGCGGCAGAGGGTTCGAGGTTTTGGGGCCGACACGGAGAAAGACTCCAGGGGGTTCCCAGGTCCGGCTGCAGGAACAATATTGGCTGCCCACACGGCAAAGGCCAGGAGAGCCAGCGGAGGAACAGCGCAGAGACATCTGAATCACGCTGAAACACGCCAAAAGGCCCACTCGGCGACCTCCGTGAGTCACCCCCAGAAAAATCCCACTTGCGGGGCGAAGCCCGATTATTCCCCGCCCATTACACCAGGCTGGGCGCCCACAACAAAGCTGCCTCCATTTTCTAGGGTGGAGCCAGGCAAGCCCGGAATAGTGAGGGCTGGCCAGTCATCTCTATCTGGCGTGGCTCCCCGCTGGGACGAGCTAATTGCTTACCTTGACGCAGAGCATCCTGGGGCTTGTAGTCCCACTCGGCCCACGGTTCTTAGAAGGGGCCGGCAGCGAGGGAACCCCCCGCCCAGCCTCGGGGGGGGCTGGGATGAGAAGCCCGCCCAGATCGTCTCACCCTCACACCCTAGGCGACAGCTACAGATAAACTCCCTCTTCCCGAGAGGCACATTCCATCTCTGGGGAC
>NW_007726218.1:599041-702438 GCF_000696425.1 Galeopterus variegatus | reverse complement strand
TATACATTGTATATTGACAAAATAAAAAATTTAAAAAAAAAAAAAATTAAAAAAAAAAAAAAAAAAAAAAAAAAAAATAAAAGAAATACATACTCATTCTTTAAAAAATTTAGGTTGTACAGAAAAATTGAAAGAGAAGAGATCATCTGTACCCCAACACTTCATTTGGTGTGTTTCTTTCCATATAATGTTTATGTTTGAAAATATTTTTAAATAGAATAGAGAACAACAAGAGATAGATTCTTTCTGGTGCTCATCAAGATAATTTTGTAAACCAGTGGCCTCCTCCCTGTATTTATCTTTCCTGTGTTAATTTGATTAAACAACTTTAAGTTTTTTACTGCAATCTTAAGTTTTCATTTAAATCAAAACGTATTCATCAGTTGAAAGCAGAGTTAGTGTTTCAATTGTAACAATGATTTATTTATTTCAGAAGCATGTTTTATTCTCCTTTTAAACTGCTGAAGTATTATGGAAATATATAAATCTTCAGTGAGAAAGAAAATTTTCTCCCATTTTACTCTAAAGAGTTGTGGTTATTTGGCATCATTGGAATACACACAGGTATATTTGCAGTCTTAAGTGAAGGAAAAGAAATGTAGGAATTTGCAAAGCTAAATACGTAAGGTTGGGGCTAGAGATTTTTAAAAAGGCAGCATAAGATTCTTCCTTTGATTCACAGACTGTTTGTTTACAGAGTGCCTGCTTTATGCAGGCCCTGTAAATACAGAGCAGAATAAAACATGACCTGTCTTCAAGACACTCACAGCCAGGTTAATGAATGTGAATAGAGAATTCTGGGAATTGACACCAGACCCTCATATGTGCAGAGCAAAAAGCAGTAGTCCCGAAAACTTCCACTTGATAGATACTAAGGTTATTTAAGGAACATGACATAAAGCCCAGGAATTGTTATATATCTTAAGATTTGGATGTTAAAATTAGGGGAGTAGAGTAATAAAAATATATAATACAGCAAGATACAACTGTTTGAGTATGTTCTAGTATCTGGAAAATAAGAAAAAGGAGATTTAAGGAATGAGAGAGGCAGGAATAAATGGATAATGGCTTCTTCTTGTTATAAACATAAGCAGAAAGAAAATGTCTCTATTTTTATTAGTATGTAAATGGAAATTTCTTATTTAAGTCTCATGCCCTGGATTTATACGCATATATTAGTTTTGTAATAATGTGGCATTTTTGCACTAATGACATACTTTTCTCAATGTAGTCTCAATTTTGAATTTCAGTTTCATTTAATTGCATTTTTAATACTGTTAGAACATCTAAATAAACAAAATCTTTTAAATAGATTAAATAAATAAAATCTTCTAAGTGATTTAGTATTTTCCTGGTCCATGAAGTGTGGGGCACTGTACTCATCGATGGCTACATTGTGGCTGTAGATGTTGAAGCCCCTTTTAAAGGAGGTGATAGTCTAAATCATATATTCAGTAAGCATTAAACAAGATTAGGTTAACCAGTTTTCTCTTTTATAGAAGTAATTCCTGTTTTTAAATAATAATGTAAATAAGGATTTATAAGAAATTTAGAATTATAAATATTTTGATGATTAAGAAACTTTTTTTCTATATAGGACACCATTGCTGTGACTGGATTTATTGTTTTGTCAGCACCTTCCACAGGCAGAGATGGTAAATTTTGCATATTTTTGAAAGCATTTGAAAACTTCAACTGTTTATGTAAGTGCAACTTTTAGTCTCTAATCGTATTGTGGTTTTAATGAGCTAATAAAGTAATGGGATAGAAACATTATTTCTGTAAATCTGCAGATAAACTACTTAGTCTGACTGAATTATTTTAGTGAAATATTTTAAGTTTAAAAAATAGAAATTCTTCTTTTGCCTTTATGTTTAGAATGACTCCAGATAGAAAAGGAAAATCCTTTATAGATACTTTTTAATGAAACGTACAAAACTGCACACTCTAGACCTCATCCTATTCTTTGTAATTATACCATCAGGCACTTTAGGTGGTCTACTTGATTTTACTTCGGATTATTCAAGTACCCCTTTTTAGGTAAAACTAAAAACTGATTTTGTCCTATTCTTTGTGAAGGTGATCATCCTTTCTTTCCCTCTTCACTCTTCCCTCTTATCTCCCTCTTCCCCCTTTGTAAACTACCTCTTCGGTCAAGGCTGTCAGGTAGAGTTGGAAGCTATGTGCCTGTAGGCCAACATTTGCCTGTTTTTTTTTCTAGTATTCGCAAAGGCACTGCAAGAGTTAGAGATGGCCGGATTTGATATTAAAGTTAATGAAGTAGGCTGAAAATGGGTGAGATTTGCAGTTAGAGTGATTACCATTGCACTTCCTTTTATTTTTCTTTCTGAAAAAGACCAAAGTCCTATGCAGGAAAAATTTTGAATATCAACTCTAATCTTCCGTTTCTGTTGGGCTGATAGAAGTTTATTCTGTTTTACATTCTATCCTGAGAACTGAATATTGGTGTAATTTAAACTCTAAGAATGCAAAGTTTTTTTAAGGAACATTTTTGTTTGCGTTACATCTTTAATTTTTTTAGTTGCTATAGTTCGGACAACTTTGTATATGTCATTCTTAGTTTGTAAGCTGTAATGTTATGCCCTTCTGGTGGATTTGAATATTATACAGCTAAGTGTGTATTTATACTACAGTGGAAGGCCTGTAATCACATTGTAGGTTGTTGATATACAAATAAACTTTTTCTTCCTGTTTTTTCTTTCTAGGTTTATGTTAAATCTGTAAGAGATTTTTCTACAGAATCAATGTCTTTGGTAAGATGATATTGTTTAACTTAGAGTATGTACACCTACATCCATACATAAACACACATATAGGTACATATGATCCACTTTATTATCTGACTTCGAAATTGTATCAGTACAATGGGAAAACATAATCTTTACTTTTTTATGTCTGGTAATGTTACATTCAAGTTATATATTTACCTAGTAATTGATATCTAATTATTCTGTTGTCTGGAATGTCTGCTGATATTTTGCATAAACTGTACACACACAAGAAACTTAAAATCAAAAAAAGGTTTTTATTGTATGAAGACACTGAGATTTTTATTAGTTTTTAACTGTAGGCAAATTCGTTTATTTTTCATTAGCTTGTATTTAAAGAGACTATCATGTGCTGAATTTTGGTTTGACAAATTATGTAATTTTAAGTAAAGAAGTTTTTTATACTTGTGATACGTTTTGCTTTTTTTTTTTTTTTTTTTAAAAAAACATCTTTTGTTTTTCACTGATTTATAAAGTTTTATCTCATAGCAATAGGAAGGTTCCCATTTTTACAGGTGGGCTACCTGTAGCTGAGTGAAACTGGAAAGAAGGTAATATATTGATACAGTTTAATATAATGTATATGTTCTACTTATGTTTTTAAACCTTTAGTTTCTAATGGACAAGAGTGCAGGAACTTTGTTTCTAGTTGGCAGTGACTACAGGACATAGGTTTTCAGTTCTGAGTAGTAGTATAATTAAAATTTGTTTTGGGGAGAAACTACAACCAATAAAAAGATTGATGTACTTTTTTAAAAATGTAAATTAGCCCTGGGTATTAGTATTTCCCACAATTGTTATAGTCAACTTCAAATATTTGATATATCTATGAACCTGTAAATAAGACAGAAGTAAATAAAAAGGCTTCTGAACTTAGCAACAATGGTTTTTCACAAAGCCCAGGTATTCTAACTTAAGTAAATTAGGTGCATATTTATTTGACTTTATTTTCCTAATTTTAAGATTCTAATTTTGCATATTTCCACATTTTTGAACTGAGCATAGATCTTGGAGTTTATATTAAGAAAACTGCTAGTTATTGCTGTTGAGGTTCTTAATGTCTTCCTTAAAAAGTGTTGATATTTTCTTGAAAATGTATTATTAAATGACTAGTCTTATCTTAGAAACAAAGGTGTTTTTAGAATTTAGGAAATAGAGTATTTTGTTTTCCAATAACTGAAGAATGGCCCTTTTCAAGCGACTTAGAATAAATGTTTGATCTTCTACAATCTTCAAGATTTGAAGACATTTCATTGGCCCACTTAAATGATCTGAAGGCCCAACATAAACAAACCCCTATGTTACTGTTCAACCTACTCCTGTTATTACCTTTGGCCAGTGTGCTCCAGGCACGCAAACCTCATTCCAGATTTTCAAACGTGTTGAATTTGTTTTCTCTGCTTTAGAACACTGTTGTTTGTCTCATTCCCAACTTCTGTACTTTGCTTAATTGGTTCCTTCCTTAAAATATCTTTTCAAAGATTCTTTCTAAAGCGACTCTGAATTCAAGTTATTTCTGTCCTATGGTTTGTCTTTCAATTAGTGCAGGGCATGTTTTTGTTACCTGGATGATCATAGTGGTTAGTGTCATTGAGCTGTGCTGGCCTTCCCCATTCATCTCTACTTTAGGGAGATACTTAAGATAGATTATTGGGTCCAGTTATTTTATAAGCTTAGCACATATCTTTTCTCTCTTGTTCCATGTGCTGACCATTATTCTTATTTCATCATTGATTAGCTTTTATTTCATGTTAAAATTTGATTAGATATCTAAGCTGTATTCTTCTTGTGTTTGACCTGAGGGTTCGGCTTCCTTGGAAAGAACCAATTAATTCATTTTGATTTGAGTTTTAAAATTTTAACTTTCGGAGTGGTGGTATACAAATTTCCAGTTGGGCTGCGGTGGGAGGATGATGTGCCACCAAACTGAAGCCTTTTAAGGACTGATTTGGTATCTCGGTTAATATGCAGACATAGCCCTGCAAAACATTTTCTCTTTTTTTCCCAAACTTATGCACATTATTTCAGAAAATAATCTTTCTGTTTTCTTACTACTATTTTTAATCTCTTTATGCTATTTATGAATCAAAACTTGGCTTTATTTGGACCTACATAAAATCTTTATAACAATATAGGAGGGGAAAAAGAAATTATATCATAAATTTTGAAGTGATATTTGTTAAGCTTAAAAACCAGAACCAAAACCTCTTTAACTACATTTCTTAGAATTTGCTGTGTCTCATAGTAGTATGATTTCTTGTTTTCCAGATGTGATTTCCTGGCCAGATAAGTTGGGGAAGTACTAACTTAAAGATAGCTAGAGTGATTTAATTACTGAAGGGCCTGTTAGATGCTTTATTACCCTTGGGAGTGTTCTAGACAGAAAAGAATTTCTAAACTTACAAGCCATAGAATTCTTTATTGATAGAGCCAGTATTCTAATTGCCCTTTAAGGGCTTCTAGAAATGTCTCATCATCCTCAGTTATTTCCCTTTAATAAAACTCACTTTTCCTAGATCTTTAACATTGAGGATACCCAAATTTAAAGAAAAAAAAATTTTATTTTCTGTTATTGCTTCAGTTTTCACATTAATTGCTGATATTTTAATATATTATTTTCTTTTTTATTGAAGAAGTATAATGCTTCAATTACATTGTGGATTAATTATGCTTTTATGGACTTGTATACAAATTACACCATTTATAAACAATGTTATTTCTAAGGAAAACTGGTTGGTTTGTATAGTAACCTTTATAAGCTGTGCATTGCCTTTTTTCAGACTATAGCCTTTTTTCAACACTTAAAAGAATAAAATATAGTTAGGTGGATTTGCTAATATACCAGTAAAATCATAACATGATTCTGAAATGTAAATACTTAATATTAACATATTCACTGTCTTCTCTTTCTTTAGGTTCCAGCAACAAATTATACATACACACCCCTGAATCAACTTAAGGGTGGTACAATTGTCAATGTCTATGGTGTTGTAAAGTTCTTTAAGCCCCCATATCTAAGCAAAGGAACTGGTAAGTACTAAGATTGTTGAAGTTTTTATGGACTAGAACTGCATTATTGATTTTAGGAACATAACTCCTTCACTACCCTGTGTCTTGGAATAGGAGCTCAAATCTGATTTATAATTGCCAGACAACACTGATGCATATTTTTGACAATTTTTATTTATAAATAAATGTGGTCTTTAGATTCTAGTGTCTAAAGACAACAAGAATAAATAAAGAAAAGGATGCCAAATAACCACATGAAAGCATATTAAAGTATAAAATTCACTGGTAAAGATAAATGTATAAACAAATACAGAATACTGCAGTAATGGACCATTGTAAAACTAGGGCTAGGGCTCATAGACCCCTCAAATCTGTTGCACAGACAGGGTCACAAACCCTCCACACGCAGGTCTCTGACCTAGGTAATAGGAAAAAGTTCCTGGGAGCCGTGGGTAAAAAATTAATAGGCTTTATTCAGAGCTAGGAGCAGCTGTCCTAGTGGCTTCTTTGAGAGTTCTAAGAAACACTGTGGATTAGAGCTGTTAGTCCTTTATACTCAAGTCCATGACCCAGGACACCTGGGTGCCCATATGCAATTATATTAAATAGTAACAAGGAACACCTGAGGATATTTACAGGCAATGCTCAGCAAGATTCTGAACATCTGAGGGGCCCTGACCATTTTCCTATATTTTCCTAACATGCATAAATTGTTTTAAATTCTGATATAGAAGTTGAATGACAAATAGATTTTAAAAATAACTATAACTATAGAAATATATTAACGGATACACAACATAAAAAAGATGTAAATTGTGACATCAGTAACATGGAGGGTGGTGGAGGAAAAGTAAAGTGTAGAGTTTTTGTGTGTGATTGAAGTTAGGTTATTATCAGTTTAAAATAGATTGTTATAAGATATTTTATGTAAACCCCGTGATTATCACAAAGAAAATACTTATAGAAAATACACAAAAGAAAATGAGAAAAGAATTAAAGCATGTAATAATAAGCCCTTCTCTATCAATAATTACTTTTAATTATAGATGGAATAAATCCCCCAATCAAATGATATACAGTAGCTGAGTGGTTTAAAAAAAAAAAAACAAGATCTAATTATATGCTTTCAACAAAAGACTCACTTTAGATTTAAGGACACACATAGGCTCAAAGTGAAGGAGTGGAAAAAGGTATTCCATACTAATGGGAGCCAAAAGAGAGCAGGATTGGCCATACTTATATCAGACAAAATGGACTTTAAGTCAAAAACTGTCACAAGAGACAAGGGACATTATATAATGATGAAAGGGTCAATTCACCTAGAGAATATAATAGTTATAAATGCCACCAAGAACAGGGCACCTTCTATATGAAATAAACATTGCAGAACTAATGGGAGAAATAGTGGCACAATTATAGTAGGAGCTTTCAGTATGCCACTTTTATTAATTGATAGAACATCAAGACATCCGAAGGAGGGAAATAAAGATCTCACAGCAGAAATAAACAAAATAAAGTATTGTAAAACAATAGGAAAAAAATCAATGAAACTAACTTAGTTTTTTGAAAAGGTAAACAAAATTGCCAGACATTTAGCTAGGCTAACTAAGAGGAAAAAAATATATATCAGAAATGAGAGAAGAGACATCACAGCTGATTTCAGAGAAATACAGAGGATCATAAGAGAATACTGTGAACAATTTTACAGCAACAAATTGCTTGAAATAGATACTTTTCTAGAAACATAAAACCTGATCATAAAACATAAATACTGAATCATGAAGAAATAGTCTAAAAGGACTATAACTAGTAAGGCCGTTAAGTCAGTAATCCAAAAACCTCCCCATAAAGAGAAAAGCTCAGGACCACTGGTGACTTCTACCGAATATTTAAAGGAAAATTAATGCCATTCCTTCTTAAACTCTTCCAAAAAGAGGAGGGAGCACTTTTAAACTCATTGTATGAAATCAGCATTACCCTGATACCAAACCCAGACAAAAACTACAAAAACAAAATTACAGACAGTATTACTAATGAGCATAGAAGCTGAGATCCCCAACAAAATACCAGCAGACTGATTTCAACAGCACATTAAAAGGATCACACAGAATGACCAAGTGGAATTCATCACTGGGATGTAAGGATGGTTCAAGATTTGAAATCAATCAATTTGATACACCACTTAACAGAACGAAGGGTAAAAATTATGCAGTCATCTTGGAAGATGCAGCATTTGACAAAATTCAAACCCGTTTGTGATAAAAACATTCAAAATTCAGCACCCTTGTGTGATAAAAACATTCAGAAATAGAAGGAAATTACCTCAATTTAATAAAGCTTATTTAGAAAAAGCCCACAGCAAATACATACTCAACAGTGAAAAGCTGAAAGCTTTTCCTCTATGATCAGGAACAAGGCAAGGATGCCCACTCTCACCACTTCTGTTCAGCACAGTACTGGAAGTCCTAGCAGAGCAGTTAGGCAAGAAAAAGAAATTAAAAGCCATCTGAGTCAGAAAGGAAGAAATTAAATGGTCTTCGTTTGAGAGGACCTGATTCTGTAAGTAGAGAACCCTAAATTACTTCACAATAAAACTGTTAGAACTAGTACAGAAATCCAGTAATCTTGCAGGCTACAAAATTAACATACAAAAATTGGTTGTTTTTATACACTGATAATGAACAATTTGAATAGGAAATGAAGAAAGCAGTTGCATCTAAAATAGCATGAAAAACTATAATATACTTAATAAACGTAACTAAGGAGGTAAATAAATTTAACTAAAAAGTTGAAAGCCTCGTGCCCTAAAAAGTACCAAACATTACTAAAAGACTTTAAAGATGACACAAATAAGTGGAATGACATGTTCATGGATTGGAAGATTGTTAAGATGTCCATAGTACTCAGAGTGATCTACATATTCAAATGCAATCCCTATCAAAATCTCAGTGGCATTTTTAATAGAAAAAGAAAAATTAAACCTAATTCATATGAAACCACAAAGGACCCCAAATATCCAAAACAATCTTGAGAAAATAGAAAAAAGCTGAAGGCCTCTCACTTTCTGATTTCAAAATACATTACAGAGCTACAATAATTAAAACAGTATGGTACTGTCATAAAGACAGACATACAGACCAGTGGAACAGAACAGAGTGTCCAGGAAAAACCCACACATATATGGTCAACTGATCTCCAACAGAGGCTCCAGGAATACACACGGGGAAAGGATACTCTCTTCAACAAATGGTATTAGGAAAACTACATATCCACATGCAAAAGAATGATTATCTTACACCATTCACAAATATCAACTCAAAGTGGATTAAAGATTTAAATTATGAGAAGAAAACTAGGGACAAAGTTTCTTCACATTGACCCTGGCCATGAATTCTTGGATATGACACCAAAAGCACAGGTAACAAAAGCAAAAATAGACAAATGTAACTATGTCAACTAAAAAACTTCTGCATAGCAAAGGAAACAATGAATAGCGTGAAAAGGCAACTGATGGAATGGGAGAAAATGTTTGTAAACCATATATCTCATGAGGGTTAATTTCCATAATATGTAAGGAACTCCTACAACTCAATAGCAAAAACACTTTAACAATATGATTAAAAAATTGGTTAAGAACTTGAATAAGCATTTTTCCAAAGATAACAATCAGATGGCCAACAGGTATGAAAATATGCTCAGTGTCACTAATTATCAGGGCAATACAAATCAAAACCACAATCAGATATCCATTGTCAAAACAAAAAAAAGTGTTGGTGAGGATATGGAGAAATTTGAACACTTGTGCACTGTTGTTGACTGAAATAGCATAACAATTATGGAAAACAAGTGAAGTTTCCTTAAAAAAGTAAAAGTGGAACTACCATATGATCCAGCAATCTCACTTCTGAGTATTGATCCAAAAGAATCGAAATCAGGATCTCAAATAGATATTTGCACTGCCATGTTAATTACAGCGTTGTTCACAATAGACAACATGCCCCTCAAGGGATGAATAGATTTAGAAAATGTGGTGTATATACACAAATGGAATATTATTCAATTTTAAAGGAGAAGAGAGCCCTGTCATGTGACAAAATGTATGAACCTTGAGGGCAATATGCCAAGTGAAATAAGACAGCCACAGAAAGATAAATACCACACGTTTACAGTTATATAAAAGGCATCTAAAGTAGTCAAAATCATAGGAGCAGAAAGGAAAATGGTCATTGCCAGGGGGTGGGGAGTGGGGAGAGTGGGAAGTTGCTGTCCACTGAATATAAAGTTGTAGTTATGCAAGATGAAAATGTTGCAGAGATTTACTGCACAACATTGTGCTTATAGTTAACAACACTGTACCGTACACTTAAAAATTTGTTAAAAGGGTAGATCTTATGTTATATGTTCCAGCTCCTCCCCCAAAGAAAAGGATAAATGAAGAATTTAGAAGGTTGAGATTAGACCTCTTCATCAGTTTTGACATATATATGTATATATACACACACATACACTTGAGTAATTTTTAAAGTAAATTAAAAAGGCATAACCTATAAATTGTTACATGATAATTTAAGTTTTTAAACATTTAAAAGAATGCATCAAAAACTATGAATTTCACTTTATCATGAGGTATTAAACAGAAAACATACACTTCATCTCGATATAATTCAGTTTAAGTAAATTTAACATTGATTACTGTATTTCATCTATTCTAAGACACTATCATTTATAAAAGGCATTATTATTTTATGTATCATTAAGAACAGAAAAATGCTGCCAATTAAACTATGAGTGTGCTTTACTGTCACTTTTAAGATGTGGCCATTTTTCAGAGATGCTGAAAGTGTGAAATAATGGATGTTGATGAAATACTGTTTTTGTGATCATCCTGGAGTTGTGATCATGCTGGAAACACATAGATGTTCTCATTGAGTTCATATTACAAAACTATTTTATTTATAAAGATACATATTATATACACATTTTATTATTGAGGAATAAGCTGGGAGTGTACTCTTCAGTGGGATGGATAGGGGAAAATATCTAATTTTCATGTGGTTAGCATATTAATGTATGACATAAAGAACTAGTCTATGTGTAAATGACAATGTGGAGGCCATTAAATCTGGAGATGAGTTTGAAATAGATTACAGACTAAGTCTGAAGACTGCAAAGGAATGTTTTTTGGAAAGTTTTTATGATTTTTGTGTTTTTAGAGGAAAGGGATACATTAAACATGAACGTTAAAGCAAAGAAATTTTTATTTAAATACGTATCTTTCAAATATTTTCATTTTAACTTTACTTTTTCCTAAAGTCTATATTTCCATGCCCCATCATACACATATACTTTCACCTGAGTAGTTTTCTCTCACCATTAAAGTTTCTCTGAATCTTACATGCACCACTTCCAGGAGTTAGCTGTAAAGGTGTGGTTATTATGATTCTCTTCCAATTATAAGTTTTACCTCGTTGACTTTGATTGGCCTGACAAATTTAGATATAAGCTACATTATTTCTAATAATGCTCATCTAACTTGGTAGAAGATATAATTTTAAAACTTTTCGCACTAGATATGTTGTTATTTCTTGTCACTGAAACTTTAAATAAATTGACCAACAAATACACCATTTTCAAAAAACCTAAAAATGATAGTAACGTAGAGTCAAATGATAGCTGTTTTTAATACATTGATGACAATATTAATTTTCAGTTGTTATTAGATAGTATAATCATGTTTTCTTATGTTAAATCATATGCAAAAAATGAAAGCCATGGGAAATTATAATGTTTATTACATATGCATATGTATCTTATATCTCTGTCAGATATGTTTAGTTGGATCCAGTCCCTTAGTAAAAAGTTCTTGGCTAGTAGTGAACCATCTGTTATTATAGAGAAAATATGTTTCTTTATTTCCCCTGAGATACTAAATTAAAATGAATGTCATCAATTTTATTTGAATATAGCCATTGAAACTGTAAAATACATCTTATGACACAAAAAGATGTCTTCACTACTAGCCGGACAGTAAAGTTTTAAAACTATCCAGCTTATAGCTTTAGTTACAGTTCCATTTTTATTTCTGTTGATAGAACCCATCCTGCAATAGAAGTGAATGCTGCAGGAGAGAGTCAGACAAATAGCACTGATATTTGAGTACAGGAAAGGATCAACTTCATTAGTATTACCACAGAGAAGTACTAGAATAAATGTACAGGACCAGTCTACAGCTGAGCCTTTTTCAATATTATGTAAAGCAATATTATTTCACAAATATAGAACCACAATCTGAATAACATCCAGATGTACATAACTAGTTATGTGGAGGAAGATTACGTTTATGCAACTCAAAAGATGGAAAAAAAATTTTTCTGTTATATATCCATTAGCTAGAATTTTTCATTAAAATTCATGTTATAAATGTTTAATTTAATGTAGTAGAGGCGATTAGGTGCAATTTGGCATCCTTACTTTACCTTGACTAAAATTTTTCTTGAAGAATTTCCTCTCATCCTGAGTACCAATGATTACATATGACCTGTAGCATGCTGTCTTATTTCTGGTAGCAACCTTTTTCTGGTAAGAAATGCTTCATTTCCCAAGCGTTATATTTAGTCTTGGAGGAGTTGTAACTTTTATTCTCACAGAAGTTTACCAGTTGTTCGGAGGATATATAATACTAACATTCTTATGCAGTAGTGGTAAGATTTATTATAAAAACTGATAAAGAATTCCTCAAGCATTATGGAATCAACATATATTACAGTGTCATTATATCATCAAAATAGATTTGGTAATGATTCATTAGGGATACATAATATGGCCTCTTTCATATAAGAAAATAAGGTCATTGTCTTAGGACGTTTGAGATTTTATAGCAGTGATTTTCTTTGAAAGCCTCTTTACTTTTTCCTTTGGGAGCTGGCTAGATTGACTTAGGTATGCAGTTTTTGCCATGGACATATATCATCAATCATATTTTCATAGGTAACACATATAGTTTAATTTTAGCTGTATATCAAATTTTAAGAAATAGGAGGGTACATTAAAAAGTTTGTGGAAAAATAGAATTAAAAGCCAATACAAATCTTTTCATGAACTTTTTGAAGTACCCTAGTAGCTTACTATTTTTTAAATTTGAAACATGTTTACTCTGTTCTTATTACCTGCTCTTGTAAATAAAATAAATGTATGCAGGCCATAAAATGTTTCCAGACGTTTTAATAGTATGTGGCTCATCCTTGTGTGATCAACACCATAATACCTACACACTGTGAGCAAACAGGGAGAGGAAAAGGGAACCTGTTTGTGCCTAGTCTTCTAATATTTGAGTCTAGAAGAAGGGAGAGAATAGGCAAAATATTTATGTCTTTATTTTTTATTGTACACTTCTCTCTTTTTGTTCTTTCCCCAAATTTTGAGGCCCTTCTCTCTTTTATGCCTTTTTGTGCCATGTAAGTTGGTACATCACTGGTGGCTCTCTGCCTTACCTCAGGAATGCTCTATGTTCCCAAATCATTTATTGTTTTTCCTACCCTGCCTCTCTTTAAAACTCCATTTTCTAAAAGTTTTAAGCAGTTTGATTAAACTTTAGCAGTTTCGATTTTACAGTGTTTCTAAAAGCAGACCTTTCTTACTGTTTGTTGTCTTATAAAAGGACATCTGTTTTAGCCACTTATTGAGCATTATAAACAAATTTCTTAGAGTAATATCAAAAACTTTGGATTTCTGAGAGCCCATATCAGTTGTGCTTACTTTTAGTTCTTGGGATAGGGTGCTCGGATATGTAAAAACATCCCAGCTATCCCTACAATGCTGTTTTTGGCTTTATAAAAATACTGTTAATTTTCAATTTTGAGAATGACTTGTCATTTATGTATAATGTCATATAGCATAATCGTTTGAATATTTTTATTTTGTGTTAGTAGTATTGGTTGCATATTAAATGGTTATGTGTTCATGTATGTTGCCTTTTAATTTTTAAAAGTGTAACTCCCACTTATCCAGAATTAAAATGGTTGAAAAATAATTTATTAATTACTGAATAATTAATGACTCATTGATACTCCATAGACCCAAGATCTTTCTTATTCATCAAAGACAGATTCAAGTATCCAGTATGATATAAAATTATATGTAATATTTAATTATATTTTTTAATTTTTTAAATTAAAAATCCACCTTTGAAGTTTTAAACCTTTCGCAAACATATATGCCCTTACGAACATGTAATGACAGTCATAGAGCCTATCCTAGAAAAACGCACGTACATGTATATGAAGTTATGCGTACAGTACCAATGGTTCATGCCTTCTACTTTTGAACCCCAGGTTGTGAGCTCCTCCTGATCTGTGGTATATTCATATTCACTTATCTGAATATCCAGATAATATCAAAATCACAAGAGTATCCTCTTGTTTTAATGTTTGGCATTTAAAACAAATTAAATACATAGTTTTATTTTTTTGTTCACTCATGTTTATTCATTTATTCAACCAACATTTGTTGAGTACTTTCTATATGCCAGGTATTATATTAGGCATGGCAAATTCTAAGATTTATATGTTATTGTTTCTGACCTCAACGAATTATATTTTGTGGGGAAGACAGATAAATTAATAATGTCTAGGTGAGTGAGGTAAGACTCTTTCCAGGTGCTTGACACTCTTACTTTCAGAAACGGAAGGCATCCATGTCATGGCTAGCCATCACGCATCTCTTTAAAGTAGTAGAAAGGTGAGTTAAACCTTTCTTCTTCAACTGACCCCCACTATTTTCCAGCTGTTCTGCCCATTTTTTCCACCTGGAGATGTGGAGAGAAGATTTTTTTTCCCCTGTTACTGTACCTTCATATTGCTTGCTCTTTCTCATATGCAGGAATAAATTCTTTGATGAAACCTGAAGCTTCAGTCTGGCTTTCTGTTCATATCCCAGTACTCTGTCTTTCATGACCTATTCCTCTAGAAAATTATTAGCTTGCTGATTTAGAGAGTAAGTTCTATATTCTATTAGTTTATAATTTGAATTGTTTTGATGCATCACAAAAACCAGTACTGTTTTCTCATTCTTAAAACTTGGTACATTCATTTATTCATTAAATTAAAGATTTTTTTGCTAGTCTTCTGTAGCATTGTACTGGACCTAGTTGTCTAATAATAAAATGATAGGCTCTCAGTTTACAAGTAAGAGAGACCTAAATGTAAACAACTAGGTAATATAAGGCATGGTTGCCTGCTGAAACTGAAGGAATAGGCAAGGGGCTTTGGGAATGAAAATGAGAAGATGAATGCTAATGTGGGAAAGGCTTCTAAAAGATAGCATTTGAGCTGAACTTTCAAGGAAAAATTGGATTTTGATAGATGAAGAAAAAGAGGAACATTTCAGACTTTGGAAATAGCAACAAAAGTTGTCAGACTTTTATAATAAAAAATTCACTTTTCAATTTCAAAAGCCAACTGCTTAAGAAGTTGACTTAAATATAATTTTAACAGTGGAATGTTAGCAGTATATTGAAGCATTTTATGCTATTGTAGAGTGTTTTTTCAGGGACTGTTATGAAGGACCTAAGGTACTTATGTGGATTACACTTTGTTTATATTCTAGACCAAAGAAAAATAATTTTTCTGTATTTAATTTATGGTTTTCTATGTTTAATTTAAAATATGATAAAGCTGATTTGTTCAGATTGCATTGGTTATATATGCAATCAGCATCTTTACTTATATGACAACTATCACAGTTGGCAGTTGGTCTTTGAAAGATTAATTTTTGAGAATTATTACAAAAAAGATCTTTTAAATGGCTGTCAGTGAATGCTTTGCTGTATTAGTTCTCATGTAAGTGGATTTTAGTAATATTTGGTTTCACAAAAATTACTTTAAAGTTAAAAATTGCCTAGGGCTGGCCAGTTAGCTCAGTTGGTTAGAGTGTGGTATTGTAACACCAAGGTCAAGGGTTTGGATTCCCATACTGGCCAGCTGCCAAAAAAAATTTTAAAAAGATAGTTCATGGGAAGATTCATATTACCTTTTTTTTTTTTTTTTCCTTTTTGTCTTTTTTTTCGTGTCTGGCAATGGATCACAACCCTCAGTGTCACGCCCGTACTGGACCGGGACCAGCAACGGGATCGCAACCCTTGGTATTGCTCCCGCACCTTGCTCAGCCAGTGAGCGGGAACCGGTCTGTATGTGGGATCCGAACCCTCGGCGGGAGCGCCACCACGCTCCCAAGCGGCGCACTGTAGCAGTGCGCCACCGGGCCGGCCCCATATTATCTTTTAATCCTGTTTTTTCAGGAACTTTTTGAAGTACCCTGTACAGTATGATGTATATTTGAGATACTTATGTAGCTTTTAAACATTCATTTAAACGAAGTTAAAGTTTAGTGGAGTTTGATAAAATGAAATGTTTTGAGGATTTTGGGGGTCACAAAATGATTCAGCTGTTGAGCATTATATGTCCTTTAAGATATTTACATTACATTTCTCTCTTCAGTAGCCCTAATGAAATATTTGCAGCTTCAATAAATAAATGCAGCTTCTACATTTGTTTCTTGGTTCTGGATCATGTTCCTGCTTTTCTCTTCTCCTAGAATGTTATTTCTTCTTTATCAGGCTAAAAGGTGATTCTTCACAACTCAAAGTAGATATTTCTTTAAAGCAGTGGTTTTCAACCTAGGGTGATTTTACCCTCCGGAGGTATTTTAGTTGTTATAGCTGGGGCAGCACTACTAGAATCTAGTGAGTAGAGACCAGATATGCTGCTTAATATTCTAGAGTGCAAAGGACAGTCTTCCCTCCCACCCTTTCACCCAACAGTGAATTATCTAGCTCAATATGTCAGTGCCACTGAGGTTGAAAAACCCTGCTCTAAAGCATTCTTTACTTACCCTGCCTCCACCCCAACTGGTCTCTTTATTAAATGCTTTCTAATATATATGTCCCCTGAGTATCTGTTGTTGCAGTGATCACCGAGTGATTTAATTATTTATTTGATTCTAGCTTCTCTCCCTGCTATAGCATCAAGCACAATTCTTAGTATATATCAGGCACTCAATATTTAATGTGTGAATGAATTAACGTTTAACTCATATAATTGTTTCTGTACTTATTTTGGTATTACGGAAAATTTTTAAGAAAGACTTCTGACGTAAAGTTCTTACAGTCGAAATTGCAAGTTTAGTTTTTACTACTCTATTTCTCCCTAAGATTTCTTGCAAGATAGTGTGTGTCTGGGGGCTCATCCACTCCATCTTTCTTTGTCTAGTCACGTTAACCCTTACCAAATTATCTTCAATTTGTGATAAATCTTGTACCAAAATAAATCTACTGCCTGAACTTAGAATGTATCAGTATAATTTTTACTTCTGTTTTCAAGGAAAGAGGCATACAAAATTTTGAATGATACAGACTACAAGATATTAAGAGAGAAAGGGTCTGGGGTGTGTGTGTGTGTGTGTATGCATTTAAACTCTTTATATCCAAGTTGTACTAAAAATAAAACTTTAAAACTGTATATAAGATAGAAAATGGTGTGTACTGTGTGAGATGATAAAGTGCAATAGGGAGTTCAAATGGGGATTACTTTTATTATGGGACTCTGGAAGGTGTTTTAGAGAAGGGCCTTCCCAAATATGCAATGCCTTGAAGATTACTTGTAATTGTACCTAACTCATAAGAGTATTTTTTAATGTATAATCTTATTTAATCCTCACAAACCTCCTGTGTGTTAGGTTCTTTTTATTATTCCATTTTATAGATGAAAAACCTGAGACAGAGAATTTAATTATTACTTAAAAGGTCGCCAGGTGATGGCGTTAGTATTTGACTTGAAGAAATAAAGAAGGGATTCAGGTAGCATAGGATGTGAAGAAAGCCATGTACGTGGGCACTGCAGAATTCATACAGGGATATTAAGTTCAGTTTGTCTGAAATATAAAGTGCTGGAAGAATAATATTGGAGAATGTAATTGGAAGGGTAGATTAGTGGCAGATTGTGTCATATCATTTCTGGCTAAATACTTAGTTTTTTATTCTGTATGCAGTAGAAAAGCCCTGGGGAAGAGAATGACAAGATTGAAGAAAACATGGTGGTTGTGCAGTAGTATTGCTGTAAAGGGAAAGAAATAGAGACAAAGGGGCACTATTAAGAAATTTTTACATTGGCCTGAATATAAAAGAAAAAGGATATAAACTTGGGCTATGACATTAAAGAAAAAGGTGTGATTGTAGAATAGTAGGATCAGTGGAATTTAGCAACTGATTAGATTTGCCTACCTTATAAGGATGTATAGCTTAATTTATGTTTATGAAATTAGTCTGAAATTTTTCGAAGCACTAAATGTATACAAATGCTAAGTATTATATCAAATTCAATCAAAAGATAATGACATTCTTAAATATGTTATTAATTGTCCTTTTTTCACAATAGATTTGATCTTTTGGGGATTTAACCAGTTTGCTACTTTTAAAAAGGCTCTAAAGTTAAAAAGAACACCTTTTTATTCCCATTTAAAAATATCTCTAGCTAGCGATATTTTTTAAGATATAAAGTTAAGAATAAAAAAGCATTTAGAAACACTAAAATATAGTACACTGAAGTTGTTTGTGAACCACAGAGACTACAATTACCCTTTTGTGTGAGATTTATATTGCCTGTGTTCTTCTATGTCATGTCTCTCTAAATAACAGTAATGCAGCTATTATTTAATAAATTTTATTGTTTTTTATGTATGATAACTGTTTACACTTTACGAAACACTCTTTGTGTGACATGGTATCTTCTCTGTTTTATAGGTGAGGAAACTTGGGGTCAGAAGGATTAAGTAACTTGCTAATGAGTGGCATAGGTTATACTTTCTCCTATTCCAAAAGGCTTTTAGACAAATCACACGTACCATATGGGAATGCCCACTTATCTTTGGCATTCCTGGCTGTAGTTCATCAATGTGAAACTTGATTCCTCCTTCAAATTCAATTTTATGAGTCTTAAAATCAGCAAAACAAGTATTAGATGGCTTAGTTGGGAAACATTGTTGGGATAATAATCTAATTGGTAGCCCTTCTAATTCTAACCTATTATCAAAAGGTTAAAATAATTTAGTGGTAAGTAAAAACTGAAAAAAATTGTAAGCAAGGAACATAAATAGTTAATATCTACAAATTGTTTGGCACTTAAACTCTGGCATATATGTTTAGTCCCTTAAAATAGCTGTTTAACTACATTCTCATAGTCCTTTTACAACTTTATTGCGATATAATTCATAAACCAAATAAGTTATCCATTTAAAATATATAATTAATATCTGTTAGTATATTCATAGAGTTCCACACCACCACAAATCAAGTTTACATTTTCACGTCCTCAAGAGGAAACCCTGCATCATTTAGCCATCAACCTCTGAAACTCCTCCTATTTCGCCTAGCCATAGAGAACCACTAATCTTTACGTCGCCATAGATTTGCTTATTCTGGACTTTTCATATAAATGGAACTGTACCTTATCTTGTTCTTTGCACCTGGCTTCTTTCTTTTAGCATAATGTTAAGGTCCATCATGTGGCATGTATCAGTACTTCATTTGTTCTGATTGCTGAATAATATTTCATTGTATGGATAGACAGCATTTTATTTATATATTCATCATTTGAAGGACATTTGGATTGTTTCCATCTTCTGGCTATTAAGAATAATGCTCAATGAACATTTGTGTACATGTTTTTGTGTGCACATATGTTTTCACTTATTTTGGATATTCACCTAGGAGTGGAATTGATAGTCCTTGAGTATTTTTGTATCTTAAACAGTTTTTCTTATGAGAACAAGTTAAATTGCTTTGAATATGAGTTTTTTCAATCATTGGAACTTTTATCTCCTATACAAAATTATTCTTGAAATTTTATCAATTGATTATTTAAGTATTGCTGTGTTTATGCTGGGCTGTTTGTATTCTGGTACCATTACTTTGGAAAATGAAATGAGTTCTTGAAAGAGTAAGTATTGAATACAGTTTAGTTCAGTTTCTTTTCTTGTTTCAGATATTTGCAGTTATATGGATATTATGCTATTAGTCTTTCATGTCCAGTATCCTTTTTGTAGGCCCACCATTAATCTAGTTCAGGGGTCACATTTTTTTCTTAAAGGACCAGATAGTTAATATTTTAGGCTTTGCAAGACACATGTATAATCTCTGTCTCAACTACTCAGTTGTGCCTTGTAGCATGAAACCAGTCATAGACACAACGTAAATGAATGTGTTGCAGTATAACTATTGTTGTTGTTATGTAATAGGCAGCTGGCCCACAGGCCATAGTTTGCTAACCTCGGATCTTGTTCATGGTTATGGTTTTCATTAAATTTAAGATGGATTTAGATGGTAGAGCACCTATGTTTATATTTACTGTCTCCCCAGTTATAACTAAAATGATAGTTTTAAAAAGTATAACTTTTAATGTCAAATAGAATGGAAGAGGAGGTGGTAGTTGATGAGAAGTATCAACCAAACTTCAGATGCTGATATTTGGATGGAGTGATGCTAACTGATATAACTCAGAAAGAGTGAGTTTTATTTTATTTTATTATTTTATTTTTAGTTATGAATATTCATGAGATACAAAGCTAATTGTCACCCCTCATGCCCATAATGTGAGGGCCAGATTCGTACTGGCAGCATACCCATTACCAGAAATTACTTTTGTACCCTGTGTCCCCCACCCAATTATCCCACAATCTTCCTCCCCCCTTCCATTTCCCCCTACTCAATTTTGTAGCCCTAGGAATGTTCCCTCCCTCTGTAAGACCAACGCACTACTGTGGTCTTTCTTTCCTTCCTTCTTTCCCTCTTAGCTCCCACATATGAGTGAGACGCATGCGGTATTTATTCCTCTGTGCTTTGCTTATGCCACTCAACATAAGTTTCTCCAGGTTCATCCATGTTGTTGCAAATGGGAGTATTTCATTCTTTTTTATGGCAGAGTAGTATTCCATGGTGTATATATAGCACAGTTTTCTTATCCAATCATCTATTGATGGACATTTAGGTTGATTCCATATCTTGGCTATTGTAAACAGAGCTGTGATGAACATGGGAGTGCAGGTACCCCTTTGACATGATAATTTCCAGTCTTCTGGATATATGCCCAGAAGAAGGATTTCTGTATCATATGGAAGATCAATCTGTAGTTGTTTGAGAAACCTCCATACTGTTTTCCGTAGTGGTTGTACCAATTTACAGTCCCGCCAACAGTGTAGGAGTGTTCCCTTCTCCCCACACCCTCACCAGCATTTGTTATTCACCGTCTTTTTGATTATAGCCATCTGTCACCACACACTAAAATCAACTCAAACTGGATTAAAGACTTAAGTGTAAGACCTGAAGCTGTAAGATTACTAAGGGAAAATATAGGTGAAACACTTCAGCAGTTAGGTCTGGGCACAGGCTTTATGAACATGAGCCTGAAAACACAAGCAGTGAAAGAAAAAATAAACAATTGGGATTATATCAAACTACAAAGCAAAGGAAACAATCAGTAGAGTGAAACAACAACCTACAAAGTGGAAGAAAATTTTTGCTGACTGTGTATCTAACAAGTGATTAATATCCAGAATATACATAGAACTCAAGCAGTTATAACATAAAAAGAATAACCCAATTAAAAAATGGGCTAAGGAGCTGAATAGACATTTTTCAAGGAAGACATACAAATGGCCAACGGACACATGAATTTTATTTTTATGAGTGGGGAGGGCATGACATTCAACACTACCAATACTCTACCAAAAGATCCCCAGTCTGTTTGCAGTTAGTCCTCATTCCCATGCCCAGCCCTAGGCAACCACGAATACGCTTTCTGACTCTCCAGGTTCTGGACGCTTCATATAGACAGACTCATATAATATGTAGTCTTTTGCTTCTGGCTTTCATTTACATAATTTTGAGGTTCATTCATATTGTAGTATGTATCAGTAGTTTGTTCCTTTTTATTTCTGAATATCTATATACTTTTCTAGCTATGTTTAAAATTACTGTTTTGTTTCCCTGATTTTAAGTACAAACTGTGAAGGCAGAGACCATTGCTAATCTTAGTATACATTGTTTTGGTTACTTCAGCTTTGTAGTATAATTTGAAGTCAGGTAGTGTTATGCCTCCAGCTTTATTTTTTTGCTCAGGATTGCTTTGGCTATTCAAGGTCTTTTGTTGTCCCATGTGAATGTAGGATTGTTTATTCCATTTCTGTGAAGAAAGTCATTGGTATTTTGATGGGGATCACATTGAATCTGTAGACTGCTTTCCGTCTTTTTGTGTCCTCTTTCATTTCTTTCAACAGTGATTTGTAATTCTCATCATAGAGATCTTTCACCTCCTTGGTTAAATTTATTCCTAAGTTGTTTTTTTTTTGGTGACTATTATATATGGGCTTGCTTTCTTGATTGCTTTTTCTGCTAGTTTGTTGTTGGAATGTAAAAATGCTACTGATTTTTGCATGTTGATTTGGTATCCTGCAACTTTATTGAAATCGTTTATCAGCTCTGAGAGGTTTTTTTGTAAAGTCTCTACGTTTTTCTATATATAGGATCACGTCATCTGCAAACGGGGACAGTTTGACTTCATCTTTTCCAATCTGGATGCCTTTTATTTCTTTTCCCTGGTTGCTCTGGCTAGTACTTCCAATACTATATTAAGTAGGAGTGAAAGTGGGCATCCCTGTCTTGTTCCCGGTTCTTAATATCATTTGGGATGATATTGTCTGTGGGTTTGTTGCATATGGCTTTTACTGTGTTGAGATACTTTCCTTCTATGCCTACCTTGCTGAGAGTCTTTTTCATGAAGGGATGTTGAATTTTGTCAAATACTTTTTCTGCATATATTGAGATAATCATATGGTTTGTGTCATTGATTTTGCTGATGTGTTATATCACATTTATTGATTTGTGTATGTTGAACCATCCTTGCATCCCTGGAATGAATCCCACTTGATTATGGTGTATATTTTTTTTGATGCATTGATGTATTCTGTTTGCTTATATTTTATTTAGGATTTTTGTATCTATGTTCATCAAAGATACTGGCCTGAGATTACCAGAGGTGAGAAAAGGAGAGGGCAAGGGGATAAGGGAGGAATTTGTAAAGGGCCATGAAAAATGATTACATTGTATAATGTTAAATACACTAATTATCCTGATTTGAGCATCACATATTGCACACAGGTATTAATATTTAACTCTGTACTCCACAGATATGTACAATCAACTATGTTTCAATAAAAAAAAAAATCATACCTAGGTATATTTTCTATGACCTGTCGTTGCTCAATATATAGCTATATAGCTATATATATATATAAATCCTCTCGAATAACATTTATGAACTCATGCAATATCTATCATCTAATATATCACTATATATAAATAATAGTGATATATATTTATTATATCATAATGTTTATACTTTCTTGTCTTTTCTATCTTCCATACTCTTTTGCAGTATTAAAAAAAAGGAAGGGATATTAACTAACCTCACATCATTATAATAAAGGGAGTGCTCCTATTTGTGTATTGTGTAGTAGGTTTCTTTGTAAAAGAAATAAGATTGTAGCATATTATGTTGCCTTGATTCAGTGATTTGCCTTTATAGCTTTTACTTGAATGTTTGGATAATACATTTTATACAAATGGAAGAGTGTTGCAGAAATACTGATTGGTTTAAAAATAACAGTGTTGTAGTAGATTAAAAGGGAGATGAAGCAACTCTCATGGAGGAATTTTTTGTGGATTATGTAAATTATGCATGCATGCTGCTTTGATTAAAGACCTTATTTAGATGAGCTACCAGCTTTCTGTTATAATAAAACTCCAAGGCAATTTACACTTAATCATACTGAGGAAATTAGGTGGATTGCTCAAGATTGCAGAATAGAGGGCTTAATTTATCATGTTATCTTTTCCAGTTTTATATCAAGCTTTGTGAAGTAGTACCAAAGTGTTAAACTAGTTAAATACTTTGCGAACAGTTTAAATGTGAAGTATTACTAAAACATTAAAGTCAATACTTTATCAGTAGTTTAATATATATGTACACATACATACACACTTATGTATTGATACATGTGTATATAAACATTAGGGACTATGTACATTTAGGTTAAGTAAGAATACTCATGTATTTAAAGGTTTTTGTACTCTTCCCCACCTTCCCTGGTGATGTTAGCTATGAAAAAGACAGACTATCACTTGGAAAAGAGTAAAAAATAAGTCATGAGAAAAATAAATACTTTTATAATTTTGTGAAGTCATTACTGAAGGATTTTTTTTTTTTTTTTTTTTTTTTTGGTAGAGCACTTTACTGTTTTGGAGCAGATAAATAGAAACTATTGTAGCACTTTGCCTTGTAATGTTTGTTAAAATGAGTAGGTTGGTTTTCAGTCATTCCAGTCATGCCAAGAATTGAATGCTAACTGAGAGAACATGAAAGCTACTTAGTATTGCACATAGATTGCTGTGTGTCTTTATTGTTCTGGAGAGGAGATTATTGAATAGATTTGTTCAATGCCACTTGTTTCTTTAACTTGAATTTTTGTTTCCTTTTACAAATATGTACATATTTAAATACAAAAATAAAGTAAATCAAATTGTATTTTATTTTGAAACTTCATTATTTTGTAGATAACCTTAGAAAATTCTAAGAACATCCTAATGTGTAGTTATGACATTCTGGAGAGTTTGCTTTGTAGCAGATATGTATGATTTTGAAAATATCGCTATTGTTAAGTCTATCTGAGCCTGCATCACATTGAATAAAAATAATTGTGTGTGTGCACTCATGCCTGCAAATAAAACACTTAAAAGTTAGGTAAAATATGTTAAGAAGTAAACTTTAAGTTATATGAGGATATATATGATACATATTTAATTCTATTTTAACATTCCTGATAGTAAGTAAATAGTTCTTTATTCTATAATTTTGTAATTAACTATATAGACATCTATGTATGCATATATTTATATTTACTATGTATTACCATTTTTTTACAACTGATAAATATCCATAATGCGATAGCACTAAATGTTCTTTGATAAGAGTGGTGACATTATGGAAATGTTTCAAGAATGCTATTCTAATTGTTTGTAGTTTGAAATAGAAGAGTACTTGAAAGGTAAGAATAATAATTCCAGATTTTAGTGTTAGTCTAAAATTAGAGCTGTAGAAATGGAGAGATTAAATAAATCTGAGAAATAGTGTATTAGGGGAGTTATCTTTTGAGTGTACATTATTTTCTTCTGAGTGCAATTTACTTGCCCTTTCCCTTAGTCACCCCTCTAAATGCTTCTAGTGTACGTTGCTATAGTTATTTGAATAAGACGAAAACAGTTGGCGTTATTGATGTGGATTTCTGAGCTTTTGGGTGAATACTTTTGAAATGCTTGTTGGAAATGTTACATAACACAGAATTATAATGAATGTGGATATATTAATGTTAACATTTGAATTTATGGTCTGAAGTTATTAGGTGGCAAAGTTGTTTTAAAACAATAGAAACTTGTAAACAGATGACTCAAAAGGAGATTGCCTATTAACTTTCTTCAAAAACTTTGAACTTTTTGGGAGTAATATGATAATCCTAACTCCCCTATTGCTCCTTCCCTAAATAAAAGCAAAAACAAAAAAATCTTTTTGGTCAAAAAAGTAAAGGATAAAAAACTAGGGGTTTGGAAACAGTTAAGGTTAGTTGATATGTTGGAATATTTTTTATAAGAGTTTATCCTTTATTCTTTACTTTTAGGAATTTGAAATATTTTGTTTTTAAGCATAAGAACTTCATAGGATTGTGTGTATGCTTAGACATTATTACTAATTGAAAACCAATGAGTTAGTTTATTACAGAATAATGATAAACCAAATACATATCTTCTTCTATGAAAAATGTTGTGATAAAAACTTCTATTTTAGGTTAAATATTTTTAAAATTTATTGTCACTTATAAGTATTATATAAATTAGGTTTAAGCAAAAGGTTGTTGGGGGCATGTACCAACGATAAAATAAGAACTGAGAAATCCGTACTAATTGCTGTCAACACTAGAAATAGTTTTGATCATTTAGTAATAAACAGAACATGTACTCTCCCAGTACCCCACCACCATCTCAACAGGTGTCTCAATTTTCAGCAAACTCATCAGTCTTCTGATAGCTACTCTCAGTTTTCCAGTGTGCATGGTTCTTTTGAAAGGCAGATCACCCACAGTTACTTTCTGTAACTGCAAATAAGATTCACAAAGTGTTAGTCATAGGAAAACACTCCGAAGTGAGGAAAGGACAAAGATTACAGCTGTAATTTTATTTGTTTATTCATTCATTCATTCATTTTTGTTCATAGATGTAGCAAAATATTTTTTTTCTTTCTTGGTACTTTTGAGATAAGTTTAGTAACAGCTTTTAAATTATGATTATTTAGAGTTTTTTGAGAATAACGTAGGTCACAAGAGTCTATAAAGATGTTCCAGTCAAATAACTGTTGAAATGAAAATACTGTTATAGGAAAAAATATTTAATTTTAAAAAATAAATATAAAGTCCTGCATGGTTTTCTCAGCAGTTTATCATAAAAAAAAATTATACAGAATGTCTGATGGAATTATATAAAGAACACCCATATACTGATCACCATTAGTGGATTTATTAATTAATTTGTTGATCCCCTTCAAAGTAAGTTGAAGATACTTATACATTTTACCCCTACATATAGAATTTAACATTTCTTTATGGTTCTGTTTTTTATTTTGTTTTGTTTTTATTGTATACAGTGAAATGTGGGCATTTTGTTCATGTTGATCCATTTTAGGCCACCATATATAGTACAGGATTATGGATATCTGTTTTTGTCTGTCCATAGTTATATAAAACCAAATAACATAATAATTCTAGACTCTCTTTTAAAAAATAAAAATCTTTGATTATTATTTATTATTCAAGAATATCTGTTTGTGTAGGAAACAGTAATAAATACAGGACTATAAATTTTAGCTAGAAACTGTATTGGACTTTTTCTGATTGCCTTTAGGTTTCTGCTATAAAGTATCTTCTGTCAAGTTTGTCTGTTACTTGGGTTAAGGACAAGTTATAAGGGTGTGTATTTTGCCCAGGTTTTATTTCACCCAGTGGCTTTAAAGTTGATTTGGGTTATTTGATTTCATAGTTTGTGCAAATTTGGAAACACTCTTCAAGGTGGTAACTGCCCCCTACATTTTCTGGGACAGTAGGGATGTCATCCTTCTTCCAATTCTATACAAGCAGGGTGGGAGAAGTCAGGTCAGCAATTGGTTGGACATCAGGAAGCATCAAAATGGAATTTACTATTTTGAAATTTTTTTCCACACTTGTAAATAACAGCAAAGAAGGTGATAAAAAGGCAAAAAAAAAAAAAAAAAAAAAGACAGAAGTCTCAAATACTTCCTAGATTACCAGGAAATAGAGTAGGTAATCGGAAGGCAATAACTGCTGAGGAGAATGTTCCAAGACAACAGTAAATTCTGGTCATGCATAGATGTCTTCCTCCTCATCAAGTGAGATTTTAAGCTATCCAACTTTCTCAAGAATACTTCCTTTAAAATAACTTGTAGACTTAATCTAAATAAGCTTTTAGCAAAGCATTTTCAGTGGAAGAAATACCAGTCCTGTGAAACATTCGGTGAATAAATGGGAAATTCTGCATACCATACCTGGCTGTTGAAATTCATAATGCATATTTACACATTCTAACCTCTGGAAAGTTTTAGTAAAGGAGCCTGTTTAATGTTATTTTAACATATGTTTTTCTTGAAATTACTTGAACATGGAAACTTTTTTAATGGACTCTCATTCTTATTGTTGAAACTATTGTCCCAAGGAATCAAGCTTAGGGATTGTTGACCTAGATTAAAGTTGATAGAGCTTCCCTTTTAAACAGTTCATTATCCATTTTTGCTTTTGCGTTCAGGTATTTATTATTGCAAACTGGCAAGAGGGAAGGACCAAGTTTTACTTGTTTGTAATTTGATTGTGGTAGAATTGCAGGAGACCCTTTCTAGAGATCTATATAGAATGTAGTAGTTTATGAATTTTTACTTTACAAAGTATGATTTTAATGATACCCTACATCGGTGCTTCTCAAGCTGTTTATAGTCTTAAAAAAAATTATTGAGGTCCCCAAGGAGCTTTCATTAACATGGGTGTTAGTTATGGATATGAGAGTAGTTCAAAAAGTTTGTGAAAAAATAGAATTAAAAGATAATATGAATCTTTCCATGAACTTTCTGAAGTACTCTTGTATTTAGCATATTAGAAATTAAAAGTAAATAAACATTTAATAATTTTAGAATAACATTTAATAATTCCTTTAAAATAAGAATATTACTTGCTAACGTAAGTAACATTTTTAGTGAAAAATGTTTTAATGAAATACATGTTTCAAAAATATGGAGAAGAGTGGTATTGTTTCGCATCTTGAAGATGTCTTTATCTTCAAAATAATAATAGGAAACAGGATTCTCATATCTCTTCAGCATACAACCTATTATGATATTATTTCAGTTGAAGTATATAACAAGTTCTGGCCTCCCACAAATGTGAAGTTAGAAAGGAGAGGAGTTCTTTTCATAGCCTTTGCAGATAATTTGGGGTATTTTTTGATACTACACCAAAAATCAGGAAGTGGTACTTTCTTAAAGATTGGTTGCAATAATGAATCTGAAACCATAACAATGAACTTTCTGTATTTTGTTGAATTAAAATTGATTGATCCATCTTGCACTTTTAGTGGATCTTTTAGTCATGCATGATTTGTAATACATTGGTCATTTGAAAAGTACTGATTTTCTGACATGCAGGTCTTCTAAATGTTGACACATTCTATTGTGTGGTATCACACAAAACCAGAATATACCAATACCGAAAATTCACACTAATTTATGTCACCCATGAATTTCACAGAAAAGTCTGTTAAGTGTTGAGAAGCTCTCCATCTCATGCTGGCAGATGGAAGTTTTCCAGAATTCTGAGTTTTGCCTTAAAACTTTGATTTTATCATTGGCAAAAAAATGCTGCCAATTTTTCCTGAACTGAAAGATTCATTTCATTTGTTTTTGAGAAAATGTCTGACAGATACCAAAGCCTGAATAATTATAATTTGTCAGTCAGTCACACTTTTAAGTAAGAGTGTTGTCCCATGAAATAAGTGGCTACTTCAACTTACAACTCAAACAATTTCATGCGTGCCTTTTCCTCCAGACGGCCATCATTCTTCGGTAAGCAGCCAGAGTACTTTATGTTTATTTCCCATTTCATCATACGGAATATTAAAAAGACATGTACTCAAGATCCAACAGTAATACTTTTTATTGCTTCATCAAGAACATTTTATTCTTAAGTAAAACTGTTTTGGTTTTCATTTTGTTTGAATGTTATAGTATGTGGTGATGAAGAATACAGTGACCACCAGTTTGGTGCCAGGGTCTTGATTCTCGCCAAGACACCAGTTTTCCTCACCATTTGCTTCTGTGCTATCAGTCCTAATGTCAGCACAGTTAAAAATGCAAATGACAGCTTAATATTATTGTGAAAATAGTTTTGACTCAGTAAACACCGTAAAAACGTCTTGGAAGCCCCACCCCCATCCCACCCCACCCTCATGATCTGCAGATCAAACTTTGAGAACCACTATCCTAAGCAAATTAAACATGTTTTCAAACTGACACAACATGTCATCTGGTGAGCTTCTTTATCTTAAGTTTTAAGCTAGATATGAGGTCTTTTTCACCTTGGATTAACCTTTCACTCTGTTAAAATTGCCTTATTTTATCTCTTTGGAATTATAATTTATTTTAAGGTAAAACAGGTTAATGCTATTTCTCACCTTGCATCTTTTCAGAAACTCTCTTTGTGTCCCAAGTGAATTTTCTTTTCAGGACCAGATGTTCTTGTTAACTACAAGATTATCCTCTTGGAAGGTTGATAGCACCATATCTTAAAGCAGCTAATTGAGTTTCCGGTGGAAATTCAAATTGAAATTCCTTTATAATCCCTTAAATCTATACTTTTCATTTCATATAACAACTTTGATCAGTTGTCTAATATTAGTATCAGATACTAGACACTTTGTTAAGACAGATTCTAAGGTCATATCTAGGTTCACTGGAAAATAATATTGTGATTAGCAATAGTATAAGTACTGTTGCTGCTGCTGCTGCTACTACTACTACTACTACTACTACTACTGGTCAGTACTTACATAAATAGTACTTGGTATGTTCCAGGTGCTATTCTAAGCACTATACATGTAATCACTTACTTAATTCTAACAACAATCCTATGAGGTAAATGCTGTTATTATCCCCATTTTTCAGATAAGGAAATTGAAGCACAAGGAGGGTAAGTCATTTTCAATGTCACATGCTTCAGAAGGGGAGAATTTTTACAAGTGCATATATTTTGTTTAGGTAAGGACATGCATTAATTTTATAATGATGATTGATCAACTACTATGTCTTATAAATGCTGTGAACTGAGAAGAAAGTACTAAATCTGGAAGCCTGTGTATCCGTTTTAAAACTGTTTTAAAAGTTATCTATTTCCCCTCTGGCATTATTCAGAAGTCTTTCACATACAGTCACTGCTCTGAAAGATGTTTGCTATGTACACACATACCATTTGTTATACATAACATACATATAATAGATTTCAGTGACACATTGGGCATCTTCCCACAGCTAAATTATTTAAATTGAAAACTCTTTTAACCATTCTTTTATCTGTAAAACCTTGTAAGTTGATGCTTTGTCATCCTGACCTCTCCTGACTGGGAATTGATCACTGCTCATTTCTGCCCTCACTAGGAGAGCTGTATTCTTTTTCAGTGATCAAATCAGTATTAGAATATTCATCTACAAATCATAATTTTTCTTTGTGTCCCTTACCTGATCACTCCCTAACCCCCCTGGAGCTGTGTCATTATAATTTCGTTTGTTCCCAGATCTGTTGATATGTCTTTTACTTGTTATTCTAATTAAGTAGCTTCATTAAATATTATATAAACTGATGAATATGAATGTGAAAACACCGTTTTTATGTAAGCAAAGTTGAATACCTTGGAAAGAAACAAGGAGTGGGCTAGATTTGGCCTTGATTTATAATACTGTGCTCTTTCCTTTTTCCTCTTGCCACTTACAGTTCACTTAACTCCTCCTTAAGGAGAATCACACTTAATACATCTCCTTTGATTGTCTTTGTCTTTCCACTAGGGTTTAACTGTTGTTCACATACCTCAGGAGGCACTCTTTTTGATTCTCTTTTCTTTTATTCGTTCAGTTTATGAGTCAAAAACATCTAAATTATTACAAGGAATGTAAAAATAGTATATGTTAAAAGCTTCATAAGAATGAATTAGAGAATCTTTCTATAATGATATCCTTGGGGTCTGTTTCTGTGGGATAAATTTATAGCTGAAATTTCATTTTAATGATATGTCAGTTATTTAGTAATGAATTCTACCTTAGTATGGTTTAAGACAAATGCATAAAATACTATAATAGAGTTCAGCTATAGCATAATTTTACCTTGTTAGAAAAACTCTCAAAGAAGCTTCCTTCAGTATTAAACATAATATTCTACTTTCTTTGTGATTATTTTTTATGTTTTTAAAAACTTACAACATGGAGATAGTTCAGTGTTCTGGTTAGATGCAGAGATATGAATTAGACATACTAAATATGCATCCCATTTCTGTGACCTGCAAGATGTTAGAACTTGAGCACTTTATGTTGCCTTTTAAAGAAACTAAATTTCCTTGTTTCTAAGCTGGAGGCAATAATTTCTGCTACATACAGCTTGTAAGAATTATATAATACATACAGCTGTGTAAGATATATATACATACAGCTGTGTAAGATATATATATAAATTGTTTAGCTTCCTACCTGGCATATTGTGAGCCCTCAGATAATTGTTAACCACTATATATGCAGTTTCCCCCTCGTTGAAGATCTGGGAACAAAGTACTTTGCTTAACATAGTACTGTATTTTCATTTTGTTTTCTACTGAGAAGAAGTACAGTGCTTTATTCTGGGTCTATAAATTGGAATATTGACATTTATTTTGTACTTTATTTATTTTTATTTGATAACTCCAGACTTTATTTAACACTCTATCCTTTAGCAAAATCCAATTTCTCTTGAGAATTAGACTAAATTTCAAACTCAAACTTCAATCATTGTTAGAAATTTAATTTGAGATCTCTTGTGTTGCCTGATATCTTCAATTGCAAAGTTGGGTCTGAAATTTATAAAAACTTTAGTTTTTTACCCCTTTTTTAAAATGTGAATGCTTAATGTAATGCTCACCAAGGATCTAGACCTGTCTTAAGGCTATCTATTCATCCATGCCATGCTTAAATGTCAGTGTCTAGTTATTCTGGGAAATGTCATGTGCATCATTAATCCTGCTTTAATTGTGGTCAGTTATTACCTATATAGAGGGAGTATAACCTCTATACACTAGCAAATGTTGACATAAAATATGCAAACTAAGATTATGATAGTAGTTTGTAAGAATATAAGTCAATATAAGGAAAATGTAAATTTAGTAGGAGAAATTATAGTGCTTACTTATTTAATATTCTCACTGAACAGCAGTTGTACATAACAATAGGTATCTAAGATTTATGTATATACTAATTTTTTTAAAAAATTGGACTGGAAAACAGTAGAACATAAACTAAATGGGGATTATTGCTGTTAAAATTCAGAATACTAACCAGAACAAAAGTATTTGTAATGTGGTAGAGAGAATTCCTAAGGAGATTCAAATTCCGGATAGATTCATTCAAACTGTGCCAGCAAGGTCATTCTATAAGAAATCTCTCAGGTGACTCTACTGTTTCATGGCATCCAATCTACCCCCACCACTGTTACCAAATTAAGAAAGTCTTGTCAGGGGTTTAAATCACCATACTGGCCAGCGGTCTACCTGCGCCCCCCCAGTCCCCTTCAAAAAGAAAGTCTGTGTGCCTGCATACTCTCATTTATTATTTTATGTATGTATGCAGTATGGTTTTTGTTGTTGTTTTGTTCTCTCTCTCTCTCTGTTTGTGTGTGTGGTTTTTTTTTTTTTTTTTTTTTTTTTTTTTTTTTTAAAAAAAAATTTTTGGTTTTTGAAAAAAAAACCCTTTTTTTTTTTTTTTGTTTTAAAAAAAAATTTTTGGTTTTTGAAAAAAAAACCCTTTTTTTTTTTTTTTGTTTTAAAAAAAAATTTTTGGTTTTTGAAAAAAAAACCCTTTTTTTTTTTTTTTGCTTTCAAATAAAGATTTTGGTCTATGGAAAAAGAACCCATTCATTCTTTCTTCTCCTTTTCTTTTCCCTTTCCTTTTAATCCCATCCCATCCCATCAAAGCAAGTGAGCACATGGTTGGTCTCTGATTTACACTTGATAAAAGTTACAGGTATTAGTACTTCCAAAGGAGAAAACCTAAGCCAAGTGAAAGTTAGGAGCAGGGACTTAGCATGCTCGTGGTCCAGATGTGCAGTGCACAAGTGTGCTTCATCTAAGGAGATGCCATTTTCATCCAGATACAGAGTTATTTAGATGTGAACACAGAGATGAGAAGATTTCAGGCCCGCCAGCTAAGTCCTGATGCAGCTGCGGAGTGCCCTCTATTGCGTAAACCTATACCAGTGCATGTAGTCATCCCATTTGCACACTCAGAATTCTGAGCATGCAGATGTTCACTCCCTGGTACACACTTTTGTGACTGCACTTTGGGCATTCCCTGAGATTGATTCTCCCTCTCTTGGCAGTCCATTTTCACCCCAACTCCAAAGCTGACACAGTCACTTATGGGAGGGAGAGGTCTGGAGAAGGAATGTGTGCATTGCGTCTCTGTTTCCGAAGGTTTGTGTGAGAGGGTCAGAATGTGGGTGCATGCAGATATGGAGCTAAGGCTGCTGCTTTCTTGGGCTCAGTAAAGTTCCTCTGTAAAACTGTTCAGGTTGTGCAGCGTTTTTATTTGAGAAAGGAGAGTAGGGTTTTTTTCCTAATTTTTATAAAGGTACTGCAAAAGCTGATGGTGGCCCTGGAACAGCCCCGTAGGTAATGGGCCTTGACAGTGCTTCTCAAAGTGTTATCTAGAGTCTTTGGCAGTTCATCACGTCATCTTTTGGAAGGTTGGCATTTTTTTAGGAAAGACAAAACAGAACATAAACTGCTTTTCAGTATTTTGAAATATAGATTAAGCATGATTTTTTTTTTTTTTTACTAGTACCTTTTTTTAGTTAGTATGTTCTCCAATATTACCGAAGTGCTACACGGAGTGGGCTCTGTCAGTTTATCTTGGCTAACATTTAAATTCAACTATTTATTATTATTTATGCCAGTTAAATTTGCAGTTTTGTTCTTACATTATATCCCCAATTTACAAAAGCAGATCATTTTGAAGTATTTAAAGTGAAAGGAGTAATGTTGAATTATTGCATCTTAAAATAACATTTTAAATATCAGTAGTTAATAGTTCTCTGGTACAAATATGAAATGTGACTCTGAGTATTACAAATAAATCTATGATATGTGATTTTACAGAAGCTGCCAAGAAACAAAAATGTAAAAAGACCAAGTTTGATGATGTGTACCTGAATTGGATTTTGTTAGACTAGTGATTTCTTTTCCCTTGTGTTTTGTCTGTCATGAAACTTTAAGAAACCTAAAACATTCAAAGTATTTGTGTTTTATTCAGTGTAGTTCTTTTTGGCAAACCAGTCATGTGTTTCACTATGAAATCGGTTAATTGTGTCTTCATTGGTGGAAAAAAGAAACTAAAATTATAGAAGCATTATTCATAGTTCTACTTAAGCAGAAGTATGTGCAAGTGACAAAATTGGTAATATGCTTGTAAATCCAGCTGCAAAGTTAAATATAGTGTTTGAAGAAACACTATAAACTATTACCAGAACTCCACGATTAGAGAGTACTTGTTGGCTGTCATGTCACATTAATGATTTGCCATATTGAGTGTGGTGGGATTTGTTTTCAGCTAAAAATTTTTATGTATATAGTAGGAATTAACTTTTATGTATGTGAGGTATAAATAGGGGAGAGAAGTGATAAATGATTTTTTGTTCTTTTTATTACTAAAAACATTGCTGGAGAATGAGTTTTTCCTCTTAGAAAATACTACGCTGTTCCAATTTCTTTAATTTTTTTATTCATGCTATTCAAAAGACAAGTGTCCCACTGCATTCTTCTTTTTCTGTTAGTGGCCCTTTGCTCCTCCTTTTAAACTTTAGAATCAGCATGTCATATGTCATTACCAAAAAAACCAAAATAAAACAAAAACCAAAGAAAACCAAATTTAGGATTATGACAGGAATTTCATTGAATGTATTGATGCTAACTCCCCCAACAAATTGGCCTATTATTGTTTTTCTGTCATTCCTGAACCATGGAGTAGACAACAGGTTTATTCCCTATTCTAACAGGTGGATTTTTCTCCCCTGTCTCCTTCTTTTAAGTTCACAGGCTTATGCTGATACCTGTTTCAGCTCCCACCTTGCAGTAATCCAAAGTGTAGTTTCCTTTTTGGTCTATAATTTCCAAAGCTCTAGATTTCTGGTAAGAGTCCTCCAGATTTGTCTTTGCTTCCACATTTGCTTCCCATTCAGGTTCATATTCTAGCTCATTTGTTTTACCCTGGAATTTACTTGAGAAATTATTTTAAAAGTGTGATAATGTAGTTGTAATTTATCAAACAATTAGTGTTTTCAGAGTTGTTTTAGATTATCTAAATCTTTTATACTATGGAAAATGTTACTCCTTTTGAGTTTTTATTATTCATTTTTTCCTTATTGATTCCCTTTAATTTTTAACAATATATTTGTCTTTCATTCCTTATTCACCAACTTTACTCAGTGTCATTGCCTACCCCTCCACCCCACCCCACCCCCGCCTTCTCCGGTTTTCTGTCAGGTATACCTTTACTTTTCTGTTGTTCAAATTAGTAGCATTTATATTCTTTTCTACAACCATATATATTTCTTCCATGCTTTGTGTATAACTATGCCACATTTTAGTTTACTTGATAGTTTGGCCCAAATGTTCCTGTACAGCTTTTGGTATTTCATTAAGTTTCTGATAGCTTTTCTTTTTTGTTGCCATTATTATTAGTAATAAAAGAATACTGTGTCGTCACTATATCCTCAAGATTATCTAATTATGTGGCTGTATGTGTGAATTTTCTTTTTTAAAATTAAATGTTTAGTTTTAATTGACAAATAATATATATTTATGGGTACAATGTGATATGTTGATATATGTATACCTTGTGGAATGATTACATAAAGCTAATTAACATATTTATTACTTCACATACTTTTTTTTTGTAGTGAAAACATTTAAAATCTGTTCTTTTAGCAAATTTGAAATACACAAATAACTTACGGATGACCCCAAAAAAAATAGAACAAAGAAATACATGATAGATTATTATTAACTATGGCCACCGTGGTATGCAATGAATTTCAGAAATTTACTCCTGTTGAACTGAAACTTTGTACCCTTTGGTTAGCATCTCCCCATTCCTCACCCTCACCTTCACATCCATCCCCCTCCCCCTGGTAACCACCATTCCACACTCTACTTCTGAAAGTTTGACTTTTTAAAATTCCACGTATAAGTGATATCATGCTGAAAAAAGAGACAAATGCTTTCATTTGCAACAATATGCTAAGTGATTACCCTTTTTAAGGGGAAGCCCTCTTTTGTTCTAAGCTCTCTTCTTTCTCCTGTTCCAATCTACAATTGCTAAACAGTAATCCTGTTTGATAGGACTGCTCTCTAGTTGTCAATCTGGGAGTTCCATTACCATTATCTTGACTCTACTTTTTTCTGTTTCATGATTTTCCCATTATTTTGCTGGAAAATTGCCTACAAAAGATATTGTGGGGAAGTAAAATTTCTTATTTGCTAAAGTCTGTAAATAATCTGTCTGTATACTTGATTGATGATTTTGTCAAGTTTTATAAAATTCAAGGATGAAAATTATCACCCACTTTAGAAGCCATTGCTCCATTATCTTCTAGTAGCCCTGGTCAAGTTAATAGAGAAGTCTGATGCTAATCTATTTTCAGTCCTACATAGATACCTGTTTTTTCTGTAGAAGTTTTTAGAATTTTTTTCTTTATTTTCGATATTGTCTAATTTCCCAGCGGTTTGTATTGGTGTTTGCCTGTTTGCCTTCAGTGGACCCTTTTAGTTGGAAGACTTTGTGCCATTTATTTCTGGTAAATTTTCTTCCTCTACTCTTAAAAAATGTCCTTTTGGGACTTCTTTTGGTAAGATTGTACTAAGATTGATTTTGCAGAATGAGATTGTCAGCTGTTCTTTTGTTTTGACTTTTTCAGCCTGGGATATAGAATTTAACAGAAAAGCAAAGTCTATATAGGGTAGGAACAGTTATCAAAATATTTCTGTACAACTTTTCTTTTGCCCTTGGATTCCTTACAGAGTATTTATTCGCTATTGACTATTCCACAAAAGTATACAAGTGCTGGAGTTATGATGCCACATTCTTGCAACATGAATTGCCTTTAATATATATGTTCCAGAAAAATTTACAGAAACAGTCTGTATTCTTAAAGTAATTGTACAAATGTTCAACTCCCCTGAGTTTTGAACCAAATTGCATAATCAGGGATATAACATCATCCCTGGAAGTAGACGGCACCATATCTAGGTATACTTGAAGATCTCTTTCTTGGAAAGCAGAATCCAGAAAGTCCATTTCTCCTGAGTTACTTTTCTCACTTATTTTTTTCTCTATTTTTGTCGTTTTGTCATTTCTTCTTTTTGGTTTAAGTTTTCAAAGGTTTCCTCACCTTTATATCATCATATCTTTATTTTCTCCTCAGCCTAAAAGGAAAAATAAATCATTGCCTTTTTACATTCTCAATTTTTTTTAATTCACTTTTCAAATATTGTACAGAGGTAAAAATAAAGGGGTAGTAAAAAAATTATTAAGAATTTAAACATAGCAGGCCGGCCCGGTGGCGCACTGCTACAGTGCGCCGCTTGGGAGTGCAGTGGCGCTCCCGCCGAGGGTTCGGATCCCACATACAGACCGCTTCCTGCTCACGGGCTGAGCGAGGTGCAGGCGCAGCACCGAGGGTTGCAATCCCGTTGCCGGTCCCAGTCCGGTGCGGGCGCGACACTGAGGGTTGCGATCCATTGCCGGACACGAAAAAAGACAAAAAGGAAAAAAAAAAGAATTTAAACATAGCAAACCCACCTTTTTTTCCATAATTCCATATTTTCTTGGTTTTGAAGATGTACATATATATGGTTCTAGCTCACTGTTGCTTTTGGTTTTTCATTTTGCACTTTCATCATCAAAGTATTTTGAAAATTTATTGTCAGCTCAAAATTTTTTTGAAGAGAGGATACCGTTTTTGCCCCACAGTTGCAAAACACTTTCAATTTTAGATTTGGAAATATCAATTCAAATTGTTAATCTGCTCTGTTTTTTTTTTTTTTTTTTTCCTTTTTTCTTTTTTCATTTCTACATCATCTATTCCTTCCACTTACCTTTGTGTGTACATTTGCCTTTAGCATGTTCATACAAATCATAGTATGTAACTTTTGGTACATAGATATGTAAGATGAAAGAATATCATCTCTGGTCCTTTTAGCAAAATGGAGTGGTCCAAGGTCTTGTCCCAAAATATTGTGTGGTGAAATCCTGTTGAATGACTTATTGGACAGGAATATCATATTTCTTTTCTGTCTTTAGAAATATTGTTTTCCCTCTGTCCTTAGAAATATATTTTCTTGCATCAGTTCTTGAATTTAAGAAACATATAGAATATCACCTGAAGACAAATAGTCCGAAATTTCACTTGTGTGATCCATTTTATTATTATCATCTAAAGTGCTATTATCTGTCTTTGCATTCAGCTTCTGATCTAATAATGGTTAAATGACTTCCTCTGTCAATTTTCTTCTCTGGGCAAAAATTTAAAGTTTTTGAAATTTTAACTGTGTTTAAATAGAGTCAAAAAAGAAACTCCAAAGATGGTGTCTTCAGACTTCTTTTAAACTTTCTTGAGAGCTGGCTGGTGAGCTCAGTTGGTTAGAGCGCAGCCTTATAACACCAACAAACATCACAGGTTTGGATCCTCATATGGGCCAGCCACCAAAATAAATAAGTAAATTAAATACACTTTCTTGAAAGGTGTTGTGTAATACTTTGAACAATACAATACAAAAACTGAAGGATGGTACAATAGTGATCATTCATTTCATTCTTGCATTATCCTTCTAGGCAATTACCTCATTTTACATTTTTTGAATTAATCTAATCTTTTTCAACAGATAAAAATAATTGATGTATAATGATGAAATAATTACTAGGATAATGAATAGCAGTATATTTCAAGGTATAGGAAAAAAGATGGCTAGGATCTCATAATGTATGGGTACAGTAGAACCATAAGATACTTGCAAGTAAGAATGTATTTTATTCTATAAAAAAAAAAAGATAAAATTTGTCTTTGATTTGGAAGACTGCTAACAACAAAAAAAAAATAGTCATGAAATAACAATCCTTACAAATAGTTAGAACTATTGAAAAAGTAAACTCAAAAACCAAAATCAAATCCAGTGGATTCTGCTGTTATATCAAGAAACGAGGATGGAATATCTTTTTACCTTTTTTGAAGATGCTTCATTAAGGTTTGGTTTTCATTTTTAAGTTTTTTTGTTATTGTTCTTGTTTTTAATGTTCTCTGCGTTATTTCCCCCTCACAAATTAAGGGTTTTTCCCCCCTCCCTTCCTTCTTCTCTCTCTCCTTTTCTTCTCCCTTTCCCTACCCATTTCTCTCCCCCGTTATCTCCCTTCTGTACCTCTCTCACCCTCTGTTCTTCTCTCCTCCTCCCTCTTTTTTTCTTTCTTTTTTTCTTTTTCTTTTCTCTTTCTTTTCCCCCCTCCCTCCCTCCCTCCTTCCTTTTTCCTCTCCATATTTGCTCTTATGTCTGGTAATTGCTGTCTTTTTATGTGAGTAGTTAAGAATGTAGGGATAGTTTATTTTAGGTTTGGTTATTTGTCTCCTTTACTTTGTATATACGTAGTATGTTTTTCCAACATGCTCTGCTCCTAGATTGAGAAATCTGATAGAGACTTAATAGTACTTGCATAGGGCATGTTGATTGAAAGTGTCAGTCTAGGGTGGGTGGGAAGAGAACTGCCTATCAAGCTGTAGGCTCCTTAATGTAATGATGAGAAGGGGTTTATTCTGGATGTTAACACCCACAAGAGAAGTCTTACCACTTCTCAGTTAATCGGGGCATCTTCCTTGGAAACGAACCTGTGTTCCTGGAAGGGATGTTGTTAAATACTAAAATACTGGGCCTGGCTGTTTAAAGTCCTTCTCAGGGGAGTGGAGAGTCAGAGTGCATACTCATTGAATTGCTTTTTCTGTGTGTAAACTTACACTTAGTCTGCTGATTTAAGCCCTGTTTTTCACTCCTACCCTTTATCCTGGTGGTTACCAACTTCACTCGAGCTACCTTGTAGTATTTTCTGGATTATGACCTCCTCTGTTCATTTTATTTCTTAATTATTTGCTTTCCTGTCTTCCTGAAATAAGTTAATATCTTCTCCTTCTCTCCTTCACTATTTTGGGTTTTTCCATTCTGTCTTTATATCATCATTACTGTAAAGGACAGAAAATCAATGCATTTTCTTAGTGTGTAATATTCTGAAACATACATATTAACAGGCAGCATCAAATTCTATCAAACATTTAAAGAAGATTGAATAATAGTTCTTTTCAAACTTTTTCAAAAAACTGAAGAGGAAGGAATACTTCCAAACTTATTTTATGAGACCAGCATCACCCTGATACCAAAGCCAGACAAAGACACTACAAAAAAAGAAAACTACAGGCCAATATTCCTTATGAACACAGATGCAAAAATTCTTAGCAAAATACTAGTAAAAACAAAAGGGAACAGCACATTAAAAAGATTATTTACCGTGATCAAATGAGATTCATCCCAGGGATACAAGGATGGTTCAACATGTGTAAATCAGTAAATGTGATATATCACATTATCAGAATGAAGTTCAAAAACCATATGATCATTTTAATAGATGCATAAAAAGTATTTGACAAAATTCAGCCTTTTATGATAAAAACTCTCACTAAGCATACAGGGTACTTCAAAAAGTTTGTGAACAAAAATAATTAATATGAATCTTTCCATGAACTTCTTAAAATAACCTTGTAGAAATAATATGCCTCAGCATAATAAAGTTCGTATATGACAAGACCACATCTAACATCATACTCAGCAGTGAAGCTAAAGTTTTTCCTTTAAGATCAGGAACAAGACAAGGATGCCCACTCTTGCCATTTCTGTTCTATATAGTACTGGAAGTCCTAGCCAGAGCAATTAGGTGAGTGAAAGAAATGAAAGACATTCAGATTGGAAAGGAAGAAGTTAGATTGTCTTTCTTTGCAGACAACATGATATTGTACATAGAAAACCCTAAGACTCCATGAGAAAATGTTAGAACTAATAAATAAATTCAGCCAGAATTGCAGAATACAAAATCGACATACAAAGTCAGTAGTGTTTCTATACACTAACAGCGAACTATCTGAAAAATCAAGACAACAATCCTGTTTATAATAGTTACAAAAACAATAAAATACTTAGTAATACATTTAACCAAGGAGGTGAAAGATCTTTGCACTGAAAACTATAAACCATTTGTGAAAGAAATTGAAGAAGACCCAAATAAATGGAAAAATACTCCGTGTTCACAGATTAGAAGAACTTATGTTGTTAAAATATCTATACTCCCTGAGTAATCTACAGATTCAGTGAAATTCCTGTCAAAATATCAATGACATTCTTCACAGAAATAGAAAAAAAAATTCTAAAATTTGTGCAGAACTGTAAAAGGCCCCTAATAACCAAAGCAATCTTGAACAAAAACAAAACCAGCTGACTTCAAAATATACTATGGAACTATAGTAACCAAAATAGTGTGGTAATGACATAAAAACAAACACAGACCAATGGAACAGAATAAAGAGCACAGAAATAAGTCTAGGCATTTACAGCCAACTGATTTTTAACAAAGGTGCCAAGACCACAATGGGAAAAGGACAGTTTCTTAAATAAATGGTATTGGGAAAACTGAATATTCACATGCAAAATAATGAAATTAGGCCCTTATCTTACATCACATATAAAAATCAACTCAAAATGGATTGAAGACTTAAATGTAAGACCTGAAACTATGAAACTCCTGGAAGAAAATGTATGGGAAAAGTTCCATAACATTGGTCTGGGCAGTAATTTTTTTGGATGTGACCTCAAAAGCACAGGCAACAGAAGCAAAAATAGACAAATGGGATTATATCAGATTAAAAAGCTCTGCACAGCCAAGTAAATAATCAATAGAGTGAAGAGAAAACCTACAGAATGGTAGAAAATTTTTGCAAACAGTATGTCCGATAAGGGGTTAATGTGCAAAATATATAAGGAATTCAATTTGATAGCGAAGGAACAATCCAGTTTAAAAATGGGCAAATGACCTGAATACACATTTCTCAGAAGACATGCAAATGTCCAACAGGTGTATGAAAAAAATGCTCAATATCACTAATCATGAGGGAAATCTAAATTAAAACCATAATGAGATAATACCTGTTAGAATGGCTGTTATCAAAAATATGAAGATAACAAGGGTTAGTGGGGATGTGGCGAAAAGGGAACCCTCACACACTCTTGATGGGAATGTAAAGCAGTACAGCCATTACGGAAAACAGTATGGAGGTTCCTCAAAAAATTAAACAGAACGTATGACCCAGAAATCCCACTACTGAGTATATATCTAAAGGAATTGAAGTCAGTGTGTGAAGGAGATATCAGCATTTCCATGTTCATTGCAGCATTATTCGCAGTAGCCAAGATATGGAATCAACCAAGTGTCCATCAGTGGATGAATGGACAACAAAATGTGGTATATGTACACAATGGAGTACTAGTCAGCCATAAGAAAAGATGGAAGTTCTGTCATTTGTGGCAACGTTGATGAACCTGGAGGATATTATGTTAAGTGAAATAAGCCAGGTACAGAAAGACAAATACCACATGAAAGTGCTCATGTGGAATTTTAAAAAGTTGATCTCATAGAAGTAGAGACTAGAATGATGTTTACCAGGGCTGTAGAGGTTGAGGAAAGGGTTGGAGAGATGTTGGTCAGAGGAGACAAAATTTTAGTTAGGAGGAATAAGTTCAGGAGATGTACTGTACTATGCAGTAACTATAGTTAACAGTATGTTACATTCAGTGGTAAAGTGTTCTCACCACAAAAATAATAACTGTGAGGTAATTCATATATTAATTAGCTATATTTAGTAATTCTATAATGTATATATACTTCAAAACAATGTGTTATACATGGTAAATACAATTTTTCTGTGAATTAAAAAAATTGATTTTTAATTTTTAAAAATAAAAACCTCTGTTATAGTTTTTCCTCCCACCAGTGTTTTAAGTTACTGTTTTCATGGTTACCCAAATATTACATTTTTTGCCAGTTTAAATTATATAAAATACCCCTCTTTTGTTCTAATGTATAATGTTTTATAGGTGACTAGCAAGAGTCACCATTTTCCCCTTTTGAGTTTTTTGTTATTTCGTAGTTTTCTATGAATTGTTTCTTTCTTTGTGTTGTAAAACCTCAGGTTTTTAAAACAATTTTCGTAGGACCTTTATGCAGTATAGATATGACTTTTAGTCACATTTGCTGCAAATATCTTAGTCTTCTGTTTTCAGTCTGAATTTAATGTTTATTTTATAATTTATATTTTATTTATTTGAATATTTATTTGCTTCAGAGGTTTCTAAACATTGATGTAATAAAAAAAGTTATTAGCTCTGCAGACAGCTTACATTAGGTAGGAGTTTTTTAGTTTTGTTTTACTAAACTTTCTAAAATTAATTTTTTTGGAACACTTTTGGGAAGTAATTTAATAGTGCTTATTGAGAGCCAAGAAATTGTCTTTGTGTTTTGATCCTCTTCTTAGAAGACTTAATTAAAGGGAAGAATAAAGTTTGTTTGGTGTTTTGAAGTAAGCAAATTCTTATTTTATCAAATGTTTAAAATATAAAAGTCAAGTAAAATATTTTTTGTCTTCCAGATTATTGTTCAGTTGTAACGATTGTGGACCAGACAAATGTAAAGTTAACATGCCTGCTCTTTAGTGGAAACTATGAAGCCCTTCCAATAATTTATAAAAATGGAGATATTGTTCGCTTTCACAGGCTGAAGGTATAATTCCTACTGTCTAGAACACATATTTGTTTGAAGAGAACCATGTATTGTTCACTAGAGCAAGTTAGCGCTAATTATGTGCTGCTTTGTTAGAACATGACATCAAACATTTCAGGAGATAAGAAGTGTAAATAGTATCAGACTTTAAATAATTTATAGTGGGAAACCTCTTTGTTTGAAACTGCCTGTCCTTCCCCAGAAATGTATTAGATGCCATGATTCAGACTAGTTGTATTAGTCTATTTCTGTTGCTTATAACAAAATACCTGGAACTGGGTAATTGTTAAAGAAGATGAAATTTATTGCTTACAGTTTCAAAGGCCAGGAAGTCCAAAGTCCAGGGAACATATCTGGTGAAGGTGTTGGTCGTGACAGTGACATAGGAGTCTCACACGGCAGAATGGCTGAGAAGAGAGAAAGATAGCTTCTCATGTGCTATCCTCTAAAAGCCCTCAGAACCACGCCTGTGACCACCATTAAACCATCAACTTATTATTCCATTAACTAGGGCATGGTCCTTATAATCTAATCACCTCTTCAAGGTTCTGCCTTTTGGGCCAGCCCGGTGGCGCACTGCTACAGTGCGCCACTTGGGAAGTGTGGCGGCGCTCCCGCCGAGGTTTCGGATCCCACATGCAGACCGGCCGCTCACTGGCTGAGCGAGGAGCGGGGGCAACACCGAGGGTTGCGATCCCGTTGCCGGTCCTGGTCCAGTACGGGCGCAACACTGAGGGTTGCGATCCGTTGCCGGTCACGAAAAAAGACAAAAAGACAAAAAAAAATTAAAAAAAAAAAAAAAAAAAGGTTCTGCCTTTCAATTACCATAATAGGGTTTCCCATCCTCAACAGTTACAGTGGGGATTAAGCTTCAGTGACTTTGGGGGGCCATTGAGTCCACTGCACTAGTTCTATTCTGTTTTCTCACTTCCAAATATAGGTTGATGCTGTAAAAGTTTTTCTTGTAGAGTTTGATAAAGAACATTTGGTTTTGTATTTTTTTTTTTTAAGCCTTAGGTCAACAACAGAATTGTACAAAGATGAGGAGATTATATTATTCTTTCCTGTTTATTGTATTAATTTAAGTGCAATGAAAACATTGAGCTATTAAGTATAAAATCAAATTAAGTTAATCTTTATTTATGAGAAATGTGTTACAATATGAACAGGTACTTTTAAAATTATGCTTCCAGTTAAATTAAGTGTAAAAAAACCTGTTAAGGCAGAGCTATTAATTAGTATGTGTTTCTTTAAATAAGAATTTTAGAACTTAAGTTTGCAAAGGATTGTTGTTTCCTCAAAATTATTATCCTGTTGCTGTAATATTTTTTAATTGAGCTTTTTTTTTTAATTGCCACAAAATAATTGTACGTATTTATGAGGTATGTGTGACATTTCGATACATATTTACAGTGATCAAATCAGGATAATTGGCATATTTGTCACTTCATAATTGAAGTTTTTTTGTTCAATGCAATTTTTAAACTTTCCTTTGGGAATTACTACATGATGCTCTGGACATTCAGATGAGACAGCACAAAGGCCCAACTTACAAAGTACCTCACCTCACAAGAGACCACATCCTAGAGTAAAGCCCACTCTAAACAAGTTCTATCAAAGCCTTTAACAAGTTCTACAGAGAAGACAGAGTTTGCAGGGTGAGTCCCACCAAGGTAGAAAGACTTTGGGAAACACCATGGGCTGTCCGTAGATTCTCCCTAACAAAGCATAAAATCAGGCCTTTGTGAGTTTATGGTGATCAGCTGGCAGCTGGAAAGCCACCAAAAACAAAAATCAGTGTCCATCAGAAGAAGGTAACATAATTCAGAGTCTTTACAAAGTAGCATCCATGTCTAGTAAAAAAAAAAAAAACTACATATAAAAATGAAAAAATATTACCCATAGTCAATTAAAAAAGTATACATTTCTGACAGACTTCACAGTGACCCAGATGTTGGGTTATTAAACAAAAATGTTAAAGCAGTAATATAAATATTTTCAGAGAATTAAGCAAAATTTGTTCAGTAAATTAAAAGAAAATGTTAAATGAACGAAAAGATAAGAAATTTTAGCAGAGGAGGGGAAACAAATTTTTTTTAAAAAGTAGAAATTCCATAATTGAAAAGAACAACAAGTGAAATTAAAAATCTCCTGGATGGGCTAAAGAGCAGATAAGATGTGTCATATGAACTTGAAGATAGATCAGTAGCAGTTATCTCATCTGAAGGAAAAGGATTAAATAAAAATGAATAGACCCTAAGGGACCTGTGGAACAATATCAAATGGTGTAACATGTAATTTGAGATTTCAGGAAAAGAGAATGTGAATAGGAAAAAAATATTTATAGAAATAAGGACCAGAATTTTTCCCAATTTGATGAAAAAAAATTGACTTTAATGCACTTTATGCAGGGTACACACAAAAAGCACGTGGTGGAACCACTGGGAAACAAAGATAAAGAAGAATCTTGAAATCATTTGGAGGATAAATGATGTATTCCATGTAGGAATGTTTCTTACTGGAAACAGTGGAATCTAAGGAACATAGCAATGATAATTTTTAAATGTTTATAGAAAAAAATTTATTTGCCCAGAATTTTACATCCAGCAAAAATATCCTTCAGAAAAGAGAGTAAAATGAAAACATTTTTCTATGAAAGGAAAAGAGAGACTCCATGGCCAGGATATCTGCATACAAGAAATGCTAAAGGATAGTATTCATGGCAAAGAGGAATGCTGCCAACTAGAAACTCAATAGTTAGGAAGTGACAAATCACAAAAAGTGATTAAAAACATGAGTAAATGTGAAAGACAGTGTTAATTTGTTCTCATAATTTCATTAAGACAAATGATCATTGGCAAAAAGTGGGGTTTATAAAATATGTTGGAAAAATATGACAATAGTAACATCAAAGATGGCTGGAATAATTAAATGGAATCAGACCATTGAAAAGTTTTTATATTCATGAAGTAGAAAATGTAAAACAGGAAGTGGGAAATATTAATGTAAAGTAGGAAGTATATAGTAGAACAATACTGATTCCAAATAGACTTTGAAAAGTTAAGAATTTAATTCATAACTACAAGGAAGTAAATGGAACACTAATAAGAATTCCAAAAGAAGATAAGAAAGGAATAGTAGAAAAACAATTTTTAAAAAGCAAAAAAACAAGGAGTAGGGAACAAAAGGAAAGCAAACATAGTAGACTTGAATACAACCTTATTAATAACTATGTTTATATAATGGACTTAATGCTCCAATTGTAAGGAAAGGATTGACTGAATGAAAAATCAAGAACCAAGCAGATGCTACATACAAGAAATGCACTTTAAATATGAAAATTTAAACAAGTTGGAATTAAAACTGTAGAAAAAATATACCAAACAAAAAGTAAATAAGGAAAGTGAAATAACTGTATTACTATCAGACAAAGACTTTTACAAAAGATTAAAAAAGCAGGGAGGGAGCATTTCGTAAGGAGAAAGGGTCTCTTCAGGAAGAGGATGTGACAGTCTTAAATGTATGTGCATCTAAATGAATGAACCTCAGAATTCAGAAGGCAAAATAGCTTATGGCATATCTCAGCGCTCTCAGTCACACTGATTAAATCTTAGCCTCTGTTGTGCTTTATTCACTTCACACTCTCATATTTTAAGTGTTCTAGTTTTCCCTATTACACTCAAACTGTCACTTATCCTTTTTCCTTGTGTAAGTTATGCCTTAGTAAAAAACTAATAAATAAAATATAAAAATTGCAAGTTTGATAGGATTAGGGAGACTACCACCCAGCTCTTTAGAAAATATCAATAAATTTTGCATAGTGGTTTACAGTTTACATGACCCTTGTGTATCTTGATATAGCGCCAGTTGATTTTATAATGCTATATGCTAATTAAATGAACAATAGTAAAGAATTATGCCCTCTTATTAATTATGCTGGCAAAATTTATAGTCTCAGAAGTTTCTTCAGTTTCTGGGTTCTGTATCAGTAAGCTGTTTTGTTTGTATCTGTTTTCTACTTTCCTCCATTTTCTTAGATCCAAGAATATAAAAAGGAGACTCAGGGTATCACCAGTTCTGGTTTTGCATCTTTGACATTTGAGGGAACTTTGGGAGCACCTGTAATACCTCGTACTTCAAGCAAATATTTTAACTTCACTGCTGAGGACCACAAAATGGTAGAAGCTTTACGTGTTTGGGCATCTACTCATATTTCACCTTCTTGGACATTACTAAAATTGTGTGATGTTCAGCCAATGCAATATTTTGATCTGACCTGTCAACTCTTGGGCAAAGCAGAAGTGGATGGAGCATCATTTCTTCTAAAGGTACATATATTTAAATACTCGAAATTGTAAGTTTGCATCACCTACATATCTACAAAGAGCTTATATTTCCACATTCTGATGGAATAAATATGCATACTAAGTATTATACTAAGAACTTAAAATTTAACTTAATGTTATTTTTTTTTTTTTTTTTTGTCTTTTTCCGTGTCCGGCAACGGATCGCAACCCTCAGTGTTGCCTCCGTACCGGACCGGGGACCGGCAACGGGATCACAACCCTCGGTGTTGCTCCCGCGCCTCGCTCAGCCAGTGAGCGGGAACCGGTCTGCATGTGGGATCCGAACCCTCGGGCGGGAGCGCCGCCGCGCTTCCCAAGCGGCGCACTATCCAGTGTGCCCCCGGGCCAGCCCAACTTAATGTTATTTTTTTTTTTTTTTTGTCTTTTTCCGTGTCCGGCAACGGATCGCAACCCTCAGTGTTGCCTCCGTACCGGACCGGGGACCGGCAACGGGATCACAACCCTCGGTGTTGCTCCCGCGCCTCGCTCAGCCAGTGAGCGGGAACCGGTCTGCATGTGGGATCCGAACCCTCGGGCGGGAGCGCCGCCGCGCTTCCCAAGCGGCGCACTATCCAGTGTGCCCCCGGGCCAGCCCAACTTAATGTTATTTTTTTTTTTTTTTTGTCTTTTTCCGTGTCCGGCAACGGATCACAACCTCCGAACCCTCGGACGGGAGCGCCGCCGCGCTTCCCAAGTGGCGCACTATCCAGTGCGCCACCGGGCCAGCCCTTAATGTTATTTTTGATGAGCCTGATGCAGCTCTACTCTTGCACTTCTCTTCTTTATACTTTCCTTCCAGAGAAAAATAGTATTATTAGATCTATATTTTAAATGTAGTATGGTTTATGGTATATTTATTTATGTATTTCTTACTTCCATAGTAATAAAATATAGACTTGTTTTCTATTGTTATTCATATGTAGAAGTGCAAATAAAAAATATTTCTGCTTCCCTGTCAAGGTCACTTACCTTCCTTCTCAATCATTTACTTGGGGCCATTGATGTTGGGTTCTCTTCCCATGTCTTTCACTGCCTGCTTCATGGGTACTGTTTCATCCCACTGAACCTGTGACTCTAGTTGCCCAAAAAGCAGCCACAGGGGAGTTCCTACAAGGGAGTACCCAAAACCATCCCAAGGTGGGACCAGTTAGGATTCTAAAGAAAGAAGCAGTGAACGCCATGTGGTCAGCCCAAAGCATTTATTAGGGGAACCTACTTGCAGAGCATTGCAGTGTATTCTTATGATGGACAGTGAGAGCAAAGGGATATTCTACCTAGGTATGTCAGCAATGAGGGGTCAGTATATGGAGTTTATATTAGAGTTTAAAGAATTTTGCTCAAGACCAGGGCCATTTTCTTTCAGTGTTTTGAGCAACAACCTAGATAACCTTAATAAGTGGGAATATCAAGGTGCCAGTTTAGCCTCAGTCTTGCCGGGAAAAACTGCAGCTGGCTGGGTCTCAGAGCGGTCAAAGCACTCTGTGATTTTTCGGTCAGGACACAGAAAAAAAGTGGGGAGAAGGGGACTTGGGACATCCCACTGGTAGGGTGTGGATAGTTTTAAAGCATTTATTGTTATTCTTGTTTTGTTTTTAAATCTGCAAGATGAAAAAAACATAAGGCCCATTTAATCTTTGTTTATACCTATCCCAGTTAAGCTCATGAATAAGTTCTGGAGAAAATGGTTGGTTGATATTTTCTTTGCCCTAAATACTATTGTTTCAGAGAGAAACTAACTGTATTATAGATTATTAAGAATATAATGTTAAGGAGACTAGATTGAAGCATATGACCAGAGATATACTCAAAGACCTTGAATGTGTTTGAGAACAAGAAAAAGATGGAAAAAGCATAGCATATTAGAATTAAGTTTTCAACTCAAGAAATTGAAAAAAGAAGTATAGAAAGGGGAAAGGAAGTCTTTCAATAAGGTATTAATTTTTGGATAGGTAATTTTGCCATTGTCTAAAACTTTAAAAGATAATTTAAATGATACATAATGAAAAGTTTCCCTCTTTGCCTCTCTCCCTTGTCCCCATCATCTCAGTTCTCTCCAAAAAATAAGTAACCACTGAAACTAGTTTCTTAAATATCTTTTCGGATATATTTTAGTGAATACGCAAATACATTTTTCCTCTTTTTATATACACGTGATAGCATACTATACACACTGCTCTGTGGTTGCTTTTTTCACTTAACTCTGTCATAGAGATTTTTCCACATCACCATCTAAACAGCTCCCTATTTTAGTTTCTCAGGGCTGCTATAACAAATTATCACAAACTGGGTGGCTTAAAACAACAGAAATATATTCTCTCATAGTTCTGGAGGCCAGATGTCTGCCATAAGGTGTCAGCAGGGCCATGCTCCCTTTGACGGTTCTAAGGGAAAATCCTTCCTTGTTTCTTCCTAGCTTCTTGTGGTTGTCAACATCCTTGGCTTTCCTTGCCTTGCCAGCCGCATTATTCCAATCTCGGCCTTTGTTTTCAAAAGTCTTTCTCTTTGTGTTTCTAAGCCCAAATTTTTCTCTCCCTATAAGGACAACAGTCATATTGAATTTAAGATTCACCCTAATCTAGAATGACCTCATGTTAACTAATTACATTTGCAGAGTTCCTATTTCCAAATAAATTTCACATTCACAGATTCCAAATGGATGTGGATTTTGGGGAGTGACTGCTCAACTGCTTTGTATTTCATCAAATGGATGTATGGCATGGTTTAATTTAACTTGCATACTATTGATGGGCTTTTAGGTCGTTGACTTAAACATTTGTCATCTCACATAAGTGCTCATAGATCTATGAAGATAAGTCCTAGAATTAATAAGTCAAGGAGTATGTGCGTTTTAAATTTGACAGCTCTTGCTAAGATACCCTCTACGGAGGCTGTGCCCCTTTGAACAACTCCTAGCCATGTGTAAAAGCACTTGTTTCCTAAAAGTAAGGTATGTAGGAATTGCTATATATAGTTAATGATTTTTTTAAGAAAGAAAAAGATAAAAATAGATCAAAAGCTTAAAAACAGTTTGGTTATTTAAATTTTAAGAAAGGTAAAAGAAAGGATTTTTTAAATTAAAAATGATGCAAGGAATACATCCACCTCTTATGCTGGTAAATATGAAAATCTAGATTAAGTTGATTATTTGTGCATATTTTAAATTGTTAAATTAACTATTATACTGGCTATAAATGCAGATGATGAACTCTTTCAAACTGAATTATACCGAAGGTAGACCGATATTGCACAACAATAAAACATCCCAGTTTTGTTCATAAATACAGAAATCAAAATATTATCAAACAGAATCAATAATATATTAAAAGGATAATACTTCTCAACTTCCTATGGGATGACATCGCAGTAAGCCCATAATAAGTTGAAAATATTGCAAGTAGAAAATGCATTTAATTCTCCTAACCTACTGAACATCATAACTTAGCCTAGTCTACCTTAAATGTGCTCAGAACACTTACATTAGATTACACTGGGCAAAATCATCTAATGCAAAGCCTGTTTTATGAGAAAGTGTTGACTGTCTCATGTAATCTATTGAATATACTGTACTAAAAGTGAAAAACAGAATAATTGTATGGGTACACTAAGTACAGTTTCCACTGAATGTGTATTGCTTTTGCCCTATGATATTGTCACAAAATTAAGTCAAACCATTGTAAGTCAGGGACTGGCTATACTATAGTACAGCACAGTTTATTTTTAGAATTCAGAAATGGTTTAATATTGGGAAAATTATTCAGTTATCTCCATGGATGTTAAAAATTTTATGATCAGCTCCGTGGACATTAGAAGTACTTGTGAAAACATTTAGCAAAACAGTATTAGAAATGTGCCTTCTTAAGTTGATAAACAATATCTTAAGCCAAACAAACAAAATTATTTACTGGTGAAATTTTAGAGTTATTAATGCTAGGAACAAGGCAGAAGTATCTACTCTCTTCTCTGTTATGTTCAGAAAGTCTCAGTGAATTTGATAAGATAAAAAGAAGAAATTAGAGATTTAACTATTAACAAAAAGGAAAAAAAAATCAGTATTCCTGAGATGTAAAAATATCAAACAATTAACTGAAAAGCTATTTGAATTAATAAAATTATTCAGTGAGATAACTAGTTTAAAACATTATTAAAATATAGCTTTTCTACATATCAGCAATAAATAGAGCATATAATTGAACCAAAGATCTTTCAGGGTGGCAGTGAAACCGTAAAACAAGAAAGTTCTTGCAAGAAATACCTGAACTTCTATGATAAAACTACAAAGCTTCACTGAGGAGCATAAAAGAAAACTCAAAGTATTAAACTTTTTAAGAATTTTTCCCAAAGTGTTTTTAAATAAAATGCAATTTTAATTAAAACCATATTTTTAATAGACTGTAATTCTGAAGTTTATTAGACAAAATAAATGCTCAAGAATAAAACAAGAAAGGCGTGGCAATGAGCACTAAGTAGGATTTCCGCATCAGATATTAAAATACATTATGAAACTACAGTAATTAAAGCTGTAGTAAGACTGATCAGTGGAAAAGATTAGGAACTTCAGAAACAGTCTTATATTGTACATGCAATAGTTCAGTACATGATAAAAATAACATTAACATTTCAAATTGGTCAAGGTTAGATTGTTAAATTGTAGTTGTTATCTATTTGAAAAAAAGAATACCTGTATATAATCACAAATGCTAAATAAATTGAGTTTTGATATGACATAAAAGTGCCAGATTTAAAATTTTATACATTCATAAGTATACATGATTTCTAGGCAATTAAAGCAAAAGCATAAAAGCAGTGTAACAACTCTCCATCCTCTCATGTCATCCCCAAAAGACTCTTGGACTGGTCTGTAAAATTCAAAATGTTAAAGTCACAAAAACACTGTACACAAAATTAAAGAATAAAGTCCAAGTGGAAAAAACTGCTTGTGATATATAATGTTACTGATTATGACATGATTGTCATTTGAAACTCACTACTGTACCAGCATTATTCAGTACCTCTTCTGTGACTTATCACTGATCTAATTGCTGCAGATTGGTGTCCCCCAAAACTTAGCTCCCACTATGACAGTGTAAAGAGGGCGGTAAATCCTATTATGGTAATTGAAAGATGGGGCCTTGAAGAGGTGTTTGGACGGTAGGACTATGCCGTAGTGAATGGATTAATAATGGTGGTCGGGGCATGGTTCTGAGGGCTTTAAAAGAGCACTTGAGATATTAGTCTCTGTCTGCTCTGCCATATTTTGCCATATGATATGCCTGGGTCATTGTTGCCAACACCAAGTCCTCTGAAACTAAGAAATAAATTTTGTTTTCTTATAAATCACCCAGTTTCAAATATTTTGTTATAAGCAACAGAAATGGACTAATACATTAATCCTCTCTATTAGTGTTTTCCATTTAAATAGCCTTTTTATTCTTGTCTAGCCAAACTCCTGACATGCAGATACATTTCTCACTTCATGCCACTCTCCTTTGTCATAGCCTTTTGTAGCACAGCATCAAGCCCAGTTCATCTCTTAAAACGCAGACACAGCACACGCTGGCTATGTCTTAAGGATGGGGTAGTGCACACTAGTCCTGTGCCCATGTTCCCATCATCTGTAGGTAGCTTACATGGCAATCCAACATTTCTTTTCTTTTTACGGCACCTGTTATTTTCATTCATTTGTATTCTTAGCCTCTAATAGAAACAAAATAGTCATATCTGTACTTTAAAGGACTTTTCTAAATCAGAGCAAAGTGAGACACTGACAAACATCAGAAAACATTCCTGACATTAGGCAAAGAATTTATCTTAAGAAAATTAGCAGAGATACTCACAAGTGTTTCTATTCAAGTTGGCAATTACTGAGTTATTTCATATAGGAAAAAGTTTGAAACAACACAACTAATAAAGGGATTAGTTAAATAAATTTGTGTTCATCCATACCCTGAAATAATATGAAAACATTGAAAATCATATTTTAGGTTAATATTTAAATTGCTTGATAAAGTGCTCAGTAATAAACTAAAGGAGAAAAGCAGAATATAAAGCCAGTTTGTGTGTGCATGTGTGTGTGTGTGTGTGTGCGTGTGTGTGTGTGTGTATAGAAGACAATATATTATAAATAACACAGAAGAAAAAAATGAAATAAAGTCAACAATGTATTGATATTTTGTTTATGCTCATAGCAGTGTGACTTTTTCTTCTTCTTTATATTCTTCTGCATTTTCCTCCATTACCCATAGTTCATATGTAGTCCTCTTAAAATCAGGAAATAATATATGTCATATTTGAAGTATTGCAGATATTTAGAGAGGCATATATTTAATTACTTTTAAGCATTACAGAAAATAAAACTCTTTTTAGCATTAGCAGTTTTTCAAAAAATTCATTAAACTTTCATCTACCCTCTTATGGCAGGTATGGGATGGCACCAGAACACCATTCCCATCTTGGAGAGTCTTAATACAAGACCTTGTTCTTGAAGGTGATTTAAGCCACATCCATCGGCTACAGAATCTGGCAATAGACATTTTAGTCTACGATAACCATGTTCAAGTGGCAAGATCTCTGAAGGTGATGTTGAGGAGCAAAAATGTTTGTTACTTATGTATTTATAAGTTTTGGTGATTTTTGGTCATATCAATTTTGATGATAAATGATTGCATTTATAGGAGTCTGTAAATTTGGATATTTGGAGTCTAGAAATTAACTTCAAATTTATTTTTTCCTTGAATTTGTGAGTTGCAAAATGTGGGTTTAAAATAAATTATTAAAAGATAAATTATAATGGTTTAATCAATTTTTTAATTAAATCTTTTCTGAATATCTTAAAGCCATACTCAATTTTACTGTGAAAATTGTAAAGAAATATTTTGTCATGTTATATATACTACTTTAAAATGACAAAGGGTATATAAAATATTGTTAACTTAAAGGTTAGGCTTTATAAATTGATTTGGTAAAATCTAGTTAGTAACTTAGTGCTCATTATTTTAAGAAATTGTTAAATCACCTCTAATATATTTTATAAATTGTATGTGCATGTGTACCGTATAGTTTATGGAATTTGTGATACAGTTTTTGAGATACAGTTTTATAGGCAAAAGTACACAGTTTAGATATGGCAGTTCTTATTAACACCACAAATTGTAGGGAATATTTTCTTCATTTCATTTTATCTTTTATTTGGAAGTGTCCTTTGTAATAAAGAACGGAATTGTAAATAATAATAACAAGGTAACATTTGCTAGGTACTAAATCTGTATTTGGTACTGTCCTTTGTGATAGGTGCCATTGTCATCCCATTTTACACATGGGAAGTGAGGCACTCAGAGGTTAAGTGAGTTCTCCAAGACTCCACAGCTAGTTGGATGAAGCCAGTGTTTGAATCTACAGTATCTTTTTTTTTTTTTTTTTCCTTTTTGTCTCTTTTTTTTTTCGTGTCCAGCAACGGATCCCAACCCTCAGTGTCGCACCCATACCGGACCGGGACCGGCAACGGGATCGCAACCCTCGGCGCTGCGCCCGCACCTCGCTCAGCTAGTGAGCGGGAACCGGTCTCTATGTGGGATCCGAACGCTCGGCGGGAGCACCACTGCGCTCCCAAGCGGCACACTGTAGCAGTGCGCCACCGGGCCGGCCCACAGTATCTTTTTTTTCAGAGCTAAAGGAAATGATCTTTATTGCAAATATCTTGCAGTCTACTTATAGGAAGTTAAAAGAAAGTAGTAAAAGTGAAGATCTGAATTTCAGTGCCTGGTTTCTCCTTCTAAATAAATGTCCATGGAGGAGAAAATATTTTCACTCTCACATTATGTAACAAATAAGCTTACCCAACTCAAATCAATAAATTATGTTAAAGCCAGTGCCCAGGAAGGTGATAACTGCACTTTATTGTCCTTTATAAGTGTGAATGCACATTATATATGTATACATGACATATCAGAAGAAATTGATTGTTGAAGATACATGTTTGATGTTTTTTCCTCAGAAAGATATTATATACATTGATTAGTCTATTTCAGAAGTGAAAATAATGATAAATCCATTTCTGAAGTTTTTTTTTTTTTTTTGTATACAGAGAGAGTTCTTTTATAAATGGAAAGGATTTACATTTTAGAGTCACCTCAGTTCCACACTCTGTTATCTGCTTTCACCATGTAATTCCCTTCTCTTTCCCATGCTGCTTCTATAGGTCTTTTTGTTTCCCCACTTGTCCTGCTTTTCCTGTCCAAGTCCTGAACAGCATTTAGCACAGTGCTCTCCATATAAAGGATGAAATAAATAATATCCGCTGCTGAATTAATGAATCATTGAGTGCTGTGAATTTCTTCCAGATTGTTTTTTTTCTTTTTTTGTCTACTCTTTTTATTGTCTGCTTTATCTTGCCCACTAGAGGGTGATATGAGCACACATAATTAAGAAAATAATATGGCACTTTGTTTCTCTCTGAAGATATTAGAGCTTTATATTATTTGCTGCAATGCATTATAAAAATGAAAAGGATTTTCTCTATGTCTAAGAAATATAACTTTAGACTTTTATTTAATGTACATTCACATTATAGTTATTTGTTTTCGGACAATTTCTATAACATCTCAGTCTAATTTAGGAAATCTTCAGTCATGACATTGATAGAAATGAATTCTTATCAACATTTCAAGAAAACTATTTAAAATTGCACTTTTGTATCAAAATACATGGAAACAATTCAAAAGATTTGTGTTACATTGGAGCAGAAAAAAATGTTTTTATTTTAATAAAAAGGACAGTTAATGCAATTATAAGGTATAATATCAAATTCTATAAACAATACGTTTTGTTTATAAACAATACACCCTAAATTGCCCTTAACTATTTTCTAAATCTTGCTTTGTAAGTATTGTCATTCCCTAAACATTTTATACAGACATATGCACACAAACTGACATTTCCAACCTTTTGTCTAGAAACCATATTTTTAAAATCCTATCTTATCCTGACAAAAGGTTTTTTTTAAATAGTTATAAAATATACATAGTCATAGTTACGTTTCGGCCTTCAGTGGCCCAACAACAGTGGTTTGGCTATTTTGAGACATATAAAGAGAATTAAAAATATTAAACTTAACAAGAAATTCTTGACAGTTTGGGGGCAATATTTTGATTATTTATAAAGATGATAGTGATTTTTGATAGCCATATTTGCTTTGTTTTTTTTTGCTTTTTTTTTTTTTTTAGTGTTTATGTATTGTAATGGACTTTTATCACAGTTTTTTAAATTATATTTTTATAATTTTTTAATCACAATTCCTTCATTTGTATTTTTGGAATCTTATCACATTACTAACCAGCCTAAGCAATATTTATTAGTCTTTTATAATAGAGCATCTGGCACATTTCATCATATATTTTATCAAGCTTTAAAGAAAATACTGTACAATGCTGCCTCCAGAAGGAATTTCTGATAATAACAATTTATCATCTTTATTCTATAGTCTATGAATTTTATGTTGGCCTTTAAGTTTTGTTTTGTTATGAAATACAATAGTGGAGAAGATAATATAATACATACCCAAGTACGCACCATTTAAATATTTCTAAACATTTTGCCACATTTATTCCAGGTGCTTATAATTTTTAAGAAATAAAATTCTACACATTGAACCTTCTTTGTACTCCTGCCTGACCTCATTTTTTTTTTTTGATCCCCAGTCTTCTCTCTATCTCAACATGTAGGTATGCACACTTGTGTTTATTATGCTGTTACTTTATGTACTTTTCAATAGGGCAAAGCCTCCTCCACCTCCTATTTTTTAAAATTAACTATTCTCTTTGATGTAAATTTTTGGATTACCTTTTCAAATTCCATGAAAGACATTGGAGATTTTGACTGGAATTGCATTGAATTTAAAATTAATTTAGAGGAATTATCATTTTTTTTCCTTTTTGTCTTTTTTGCTGACCGGTAACGGGATCGCAACCCTCGGTGTTGTGCAATCTTTGATGTAAATTTTTGGATTACCTTTTCAAATTCCATGAAAGACATTGAAGATTTTGACTGGAATTGCATTGAATTTAAAATTAATTTAGAGGAATTATCATTTTTTTTTTTCCTTTTTGTCTTTTTTGCTAACCGGTAACGGGATCGCAACCCTCGGTGTTGTGCCCGCACCGCGCTCAGCCAGTGAGCGGGAACTGGTCTCCACATGGGATCCGAACCCTCAGCAGGAGCGCCGCCGCGCTCCCAAGTGGCGCACTCTCCAGTGCGCCACCGGGCCGGCCCAGGAATTATCATTTTTATAGTATTGAGGCTTTCGTCTGTGAATATGGTATCTTTCTCCATGCATTTAGGCCTTCTTTCAAATCCTTTGTGGATCGTATACATCATAAAATAATAAACATTCAAAAGAATGAAGTAAAAATAGAAATTTTTATATTTTCTTCTAGTGTCTCAACTTTGGAGACCATGAGGAAAATGAGCTTTATCTTCTTTTTTATTTCTTTCTGTGCTTTTTTTCCATGACTTGTTTTATTCTTTGCCATGATGTAGATATAAGTGAAAAAAGCCTCGGAGAAGAAGACAGCAAATATAGATACCTTACCTCCTCCTCATAAAACCCAAGATTCGATGGGGAAAAAAAGACCCTTGGGAATGAAAGAGTCGCATCTGGGAGTGTGGATGTTTCTTCCCCCCTTACATTCTTTACTCATGTCCCACCTGCATCAGAGCTAGAGAGGGATGAGGATAAATATAATTGAGAGAAGCTGCAATAAGCAAATACGGAAAGTTGATCTGCTCATCTTTTTAAAAAATATCCTCCCTCATAAAGCTTTCTTATTACATAGGATGTCACCACTCTTATTCAGTCCTGAACCTGTAACAAAAAAAGAGAATGGTAGTCCCACAATCATCCAGCAGTCAGCAGTGTAGTTTTAGTGTGAATGAATTAAATTTCCTGGTTTGTAACTCCTTTTGTTCATAAATCTTTCTTCATAAAAGTAAATGTAATTTAGATTATATAGCTTCTTCCTTTAGGTAGATGTCAATACCTTTGAATAGCATTCTGCATCTCATTTGAAGTCTTCGTTAGAAGAAAATCTCAGATACTCTATAATGAAAGACATTTTTAGTCTAAGTATAGCAAAACATCTCAGATTAAATATAGAACATTTAGTTCAAAACTAATTGGTTTAGTCCTATATTTAAACTCAGAGAGTGTGTTTCACACTGTGGTGGTACAGGCACAAATGCTTTATTACAAGTTTTCTTTCCATGGAACTCATGGGGTAGGGTCTTCTTTATTATTTTGATACAGTAGCACATTTAAAATTTTTCCTAGCATTCTCATAATAAGAGTATTTTAGTGATCATATTTAACTAATATTATCTTAAACTAGTTAAAGCAAGTTATTTTCAGAAACCTTAATCAAATAGAGGGCTTGAATTTCATTTAGGTAATGAGTTTCTTAACTACTAGTATATTTTATTGACACTAAGACACAGCATTCTTTCACATTTTAGTGTCTCTGAAATGGAAATATGTCTTATAGTTGAATGTGTGTTTATGTGTATATATGCACACATGCACATGCACACTTATGTGAATATGTTTTGGTTTTGATATAGTGTCCATCAGCTATTTAGCCCACACTGATATACCCAGTATCTTTTCTGATTGGTCATTGCCTTGTATTGGTGTTAAAATTTCAAATATCAGAAATTGATTTTTTCCCTACTTTCTAAATAATAAATAATCTATTTTTAGGTTGGAAGTTTTCTTAGAATCTATAGTCTCCATACCAAACTTCAATCAGTGAATTCAGAGAGCCAGACAACTTTGTTAAGTCTAGAGTTTCATCTCCATGGAGGTACCAGTTATGGTCGGGGAATCAGGGTCTTGCCAGAAAGTAACTCTGATGTGGATCAACTGAAAAAGTAAGCATTTTTATATATGTATTTAGAAAATGTAAATAAGGTAATAATTAAGTTGACTGCTAAGATAATATTGTTCTGGGGCGAGGTCTGATAGGTTCCTTATTTGATCTTCATAGCCTTCTGTGCCGTTCTCCATATTTTTTAATAGATGAGCCAAATGAAACAAATCAAGTTATTGTAGGTTCAAGCAGCTAAATAGTAGCAGAGCGAGGGTTACAGTCTAAGTCTTCCAACAGTTAGAATCGGCTTTCTGCACTCTGCTCTTCCACGATTTGCCACACTCTCCAAGAACAGCAACATACAGTGGACACTGGACCTTAGCCAAAGTTTGGAAAATTTGATACATATCTAGGATTCCAAAAATACTTAATCTTGCCGTGAAAAAAAAAGTATTGTCTTTGTAAAGTGTCTCTGATTAAACAGATAACAAAAGTGTTTTACTGTCACTTTTTAAAAACTTTTAAAAAAACATTTTAAGAACTTTTATATGTGCCCAGAAAGTAAATAGTATCTTAAATCCTGCTATTTATTTATTTATTTATTTTTTCTTGGAAGTGTTCCTAGTAGGTACTGTGTGCAGAAACATTTTGGCCAGTATTCCAGAGAAATAAAAAAAAGTCTTATACATATCCTCAAAGAAATAGAAAACATACTTACTGTTCAGTAAATTGAAATGAAGTAACTATTGTCTAAGTTTTAATTTATTGAAATCAATATGACTTTAAAATCAATTAACCTAGTTTCTGTTTTACTTATTTTACATCACTTTCACTGATTTAAATCTCATATTGTAGGGCTGGTCAGTTAACTCAGTTGTTAGAGCCTAGTGCTGATAACACCAAGGTCCAGGGTTCAGTCCCTGTACCAACAGCTGCAAAAACAAACAACAACAACAACAACAAAAAATGCAAAATGTAGCAACATAGTATTTTACTTCTTGAGTCTAGAGTGAGATTGTTCTGCTCAGGTAATCTGATAAAAGCTATATAGACCATTTACTGAAAAATGCGTATATGCACAAAATTTTGTATACAATTTCAGTGAATTCCTGGATGTTGTGGGTAGAGCTAAACTTACTATATTTACTTTGTATTATTTTGCAATTTGAAATTACATCCTTTGCATTATTAGGGCTTTAGAATCTGCAGATTTGGCAGCTAATCAGCATTCAGATGGTATCTGTCAATTAGAACATGAGGACAGCTTTCCAACTGTTTCAAGTAAGGATAATTTTCAACACTGACTATTTAGTTCCTACTAAATAAAATGTTTTTTTTCAACATAATTCTTTTTTTAAGATCTTTGTTTCTCTGTCCTTTTTTAAAATTAATATATATAAGGAATACCCTAAATCTTTATCTGTGTCCTATGCAAATGTAAACATGGTTTCTCCCTAAATTGTAATTACATTTTCAGATTGGGATGGTAGTGATTACTTTATTTGTAATATACTCATATGTGATATGTATGTGTGTGTGTTCAAAAAGATCTGTAATAATTTCCTAGCCAACTATTTTGCTTGTCAGTTTCTAAAAGGAAGAAAGGTTGTTTGTGCTGCTTTATTTCAAACAAACCAAATATTTTTGCTCATACACATCTTAGATGTATACATAGTTCCCAGTCTTTACTGAGTTAATCAAGTATCTAATTACAAGTATTAGCAAACAGTGGCGTATGTATTTATATTATTGTCTACCTGAGTAGGTGACTGTTCAAATCTGAACTTTAAAACTTTTAAGCGCAATATTTTCTCCTTTACTACTTTGTTTTAATATCTGTTTGTACATTCTGGGACCTAAAATCTAGGTTATGTTCCTGACTCACTGTTTTTTCTTACAATCTAACGCTTTCCTTACGATGATCCAAAGAACTTTTTTATGAACATTTACTTTCTTTCTATACCAGTAATGATAAACCTGGAAATGAACATATATTTCTTGTTGGGTACTTAGTAAGTGCTTGCATGCTTTATTATTTAATACTAACAGAACTCATGAGATGTATTATTTTCTCCCTTTTACATAAAGGAAACTGAGGGGGGGTTTTGTTTGTTTTAATTTTTATTGAATCATAATTGATCATACATATTTGGGGGGGTTTGACATTGACATATGTTGGTCAAATCAGTATTACCAGAATATATATTGTTACAAATCATACTTATTCATTATGCCCCTTGTCCAATCTCTCCCCATCCCTGTCTCCCTCCCCACTCCCCACTGTGATAACCCTAGATTTCTTCTCTCCTTCTGAAAGACTACGTTTACTCTGTTGATTTGTTGTCTAGATGATCTGTCCAGTGCTGAGAAGTGTGTTCAGGTCCCTCAGTATTACCGTAGAGCAGATCCTTCCTTTGTCATTCTGGAATAGACTTTGTGGAGAGAGACATCCTCTTCTTTTCTTTGGTCTCTGCTCATGACTCTCCTTGTGTCAATGCATGCCAGTGGCTGGCAGACCATCTACACGGTGGTTGTGGTGTCTAGCCGCTTTTGCAGCAACCATGGTTATTGTGGTGGCTGTGGTGGGCCACCCACGTGGAAGTGATGTTTTTGGCATGCTCTTTACCTGGTTGCTAGTGGTGTTGGCAGTGTGCCTGGTTGTGGGAGAGAGGTGTCCAGTCCCCCTTGCTTACTTCTAAAATGGGGGAACTTCCTGGGGGGACCAGTACTTGAGCTGTGTGGTTTAGCTAAATTGCTGCTTTTTGGAAAGCATTTTGTAACTTTAGTGCTATGATCATTACTTATGCTTTCTTGTTAAAGTAAAATCCTATTTTATTATGTTCATCAGGTCATTCTATTAAACTTAGTAAGTTTACTATTGTATCCACTTCTTTTATTTCCTTCACAATGTATTTTTTCAACATAATAAAAGTTTTCAAATATAGGAAAGTTGTAAAACAATTGTGCAATGAAAGTTCATGTATCCACCACCTAGGTACTCCAATTAACATTTTACTTTATCTGTCACATAAATATTTCTCTATCCCTCTTTTCATTCATCAATCTATATTATTTTTTCATGCATTTCAAAGTAAGTTGCAGACATCAGTACATTTCCTAAGTACTTCAGTATGAACATAATTAACTAAAGTTCAATCCTGTTTAGAATTCATTTTATTTTTGAAGTAAAATTGCACACACTGAAATGGAAAATTTAGCATTACATGTACCATTCCTTGAGCTTTGACTAATAAACATGTGTAACACAGATCTCTCTAGATTTGCCTGTTCCAGAATTTCAGATAAATGGAATCATATATTATATGTTCTTCTGTACATACTATGTGTTCTTGAGATTTATTTACATCGTTGTATATATCAGCAGTTTGTTCCTTTTTTAATGCTTAGTAGTGTAGTTATGAGGTAGACATTGTTCTTTTAAATAGAAATTTCTAGTTGTCATAGCTCCATTTGCTTCCTTTTCCTGTTAAATAGCTTTGGTATCTGTGAGAAATCAAGTGGGAGTAGGTGTGGGCTTATTTCTGAACTTTCCATTCAGTACTTATTGATACAGTATGAAGTATACATTTTTCTCCATTCCAGTTTCCAGTTGTTGTAGTGCCGTGCATTGAAAAGTTTTGCTTTTCCTTTGAATTGCTTTGCTGTCTTTGTTAAAAATCAAAAGACCATATTAATGTGCTTTATTTCTGGGCTCTCTATTTAATTTTGTATATTTATTTGTTAGTCCTTATACCAGTACTATTCAAGCGTACTTCAAAAAGCTCATGGAAAAATGGAATTAAGATATAATACGAATCTTTCCATGAACTTTTTGAAAACCTCTTGTATTGTCTGTAGCTTTATCGTAAGTCTTAAAGTCATATAGTGTAAGTCCCTCAACTTTGTTCTTCTTCGAGATTTTATTTAATGTTTTAGATTCTTTGCATTTCCTCATAGTGGTAGAATCTACTTGTCAATTCCTAAAATAAAGCCTCTGCTGTTTTGATTAGGATTTCATTGAATCTACAGATTAATTTGTGGAGAATTGATATCATCACAATATTGAGCCTTCTGAATCATGCATAGGGAGTATGTCACCATTTGCTTATATTTTCTTCAAATTCTCTCAGGATTGTTTTATAGTTTTCAATGCCCTCTTGAATTTTTAATGGACTTAAAAACTAAATTTTTTTCTATTCTTTCTATAGGCTCTGGATCAGTATCATTATATGAGGTAGAAAGATGTCAACAACTGTCTGCCACAAGTAAGACCATGTATCGTTTTTGAGATATGGGCACAGTAATGAGCATAATGAAGTCTGTTCTTATACTTACCAGCTAATCAATTCCTGTCTAATCGTGAAAACAGATATTCATGAGGGCATAAACTTGCCCATATTTAACTTTATTTCTCCACCTCATCCTATACTGCCATATAATGCAACCTATACATTTACATGTCTTTATATTGAATACATATTTTTACATGTTTCTTAACTTTTCTAAAAGTTCATTATTTCATTTCATAGTACAATGTATTTTTAGTTTGAGGATGAAAAATATACTCTGACATTAATCGTAATCAATTCACTGTATTTGTTTAACAATGTGCCCATAAAAAAGCTCCTTACAGTATGCCTCCAAACTTTAATTTAATCTTAACAATGATAGTATATCTACGAGGTACCCTTCTTCTGTTATTTCAGCTAAGATTTTTTTCAGAAAAATATTTTTCAAGCACAAGTATATTAAATACTTTAATACTATTATAAAAATATAAGTTTCTCTGATTGGAGAAAGGAGATACAAATATGGAATGGGATAAGGCTAGATAAAAGCTCGTGGTGGTGTATTGGAAATGGAGGTGTCAAATGTACTCATGGTTTTATAGATAGATACAAAAATAGATATAGATGTGTGTATGTGTATATTTATATATGTGTGTATATATATGTATATATATTCACACATATACATATTCATACATATATAGGTGCATGCATGCATGCATGTATGTATGTATGTAATGGTATGAACATGTGTGTATACATACCCTACCTTTATTCACAAACGGGCTTACAGGCAATGGCATTCCAGTAGCAGTAAGTACACCTAATGCACAGATCTTGGTTTGCCAATAATATTTCTCGCTAAAAGGAATCGTGGCTCCTTGGAGAAATAGCAGATTCCAGGACTAGGACAGGGGAAATACAGTGTTTGTTTGCAACATCGTGTAGTGCCAGAAAGTGAGGAAGTTCTCAGTTAATGATAAGACGTGTCAAATGGCATATGATAGAACATGTGAAATCAGGGACAGATTTCCCTGAGTTAGCCAGGAGATCTCCATTAGTCGCATTTAAGAAACACTTTTTTGAACACGTACACAGCAGTTAAATTCTTTCTTGCTCAAACTATCCAGCATTTATTCAGTAGATATTGGTTGAGTACCTACTCTGTGTCTGGCACTATGCTGGGAAACTTGGCTGTTCATCAAGGAATAAAGGCATAACCCTTGCTTTCATGGAGGTGACAGTTAATAGAACTTGTTAATTAGCTTTTATAGTATGTATTTGGTTCAGGAGGATGTGTGTTGTGAATATACTTAACGCTTCTTGTTATGTCTAATTAAATACGAAAATCCTTTACAGTACTTACAGATCATCAATATTTGGAAAAAACACCACTGTGCGCCATTTTGAAACAAAAAGCTCCACAACAATATCGCATCCGTGCAAAATTGAGGTCATATAAACCCAGAAGACTCTTTCAGTCTGTTAAACTTCATTGTCCTAACTGTCATTCGTTGTAAGTATTTTCTGTAATAAAACAAATTTTTGTTTCATATTATTTGTGAATGTACATGTACAAATATATATAGTTTTAAATCCTTGGAATGAGTAAATCATGGTTTTATATATTGTATTTTGAAAGAATGGTAATGTTTTTAAGGGAAAATACTAAATTCTTAGAAAGTAGATTCTTCTGAATCTTTCTTAGTAGTAATAAAAGTAGGTGCTGTTTTCAGATCTGAAATTTACCTTAGTAGTTCTGATAAATTGCAAATGAGAAATAATAAACTATGAATATATTGGGGGAGACTTTTTCACAGAAATACCTTCCTAAATAAAAACCACTAAGGGCCGGCTGGTTAGCTCACTTCGTTAGAGCATGTAGTGCTGATGGCACTAAGGTCAAGGGCAAGGGTTCAGATCCCTGTACTGGCCAGCTGCCAGAAAAATATATACATACATATATATAAAAGTACTTATTAACTGAATTTCTTAAAAAGAATTCTAGTTAGTTGAAATTTCTGATTAAATGATACAGAAAGCCTTGTTGGAAATATTTCTTCCCTGTTTAATAACTACAATTTAACAAATGTAATTTAAATTTTCTTTAGTAATTGAGAATTTCTCAGTATATTTATTCCAAACATCAATTATTATGTAAATATGTAAATAAATTCATAGGATTGTTTTATAGTCTTGTTGATATGTGCTCATCTCAAGACATATTATGAAAATTATTTTTAATTCCTGCTCATCTTTTTAATGTAATTTCCCTATCTTTCCTTTAAATATATAAAATGATGTTTTGGAAAATGTACGTAACTGGTAGACATGCGTGTTTGGATACCATAAATTAAGTTTTCATGATAATGTGCTACAATGTATAAATATATATACACATCTCCATATATTTTTGTGTTTATATTATTAGTGAATGTGCATGTTAATGTAAGTAAATATTTTTTTCCCTTCAAAATCCAAGTATAGTATGTTTAGGGAGATTTTTGATCATCAAATCTCTTTAAATAAAATGTAAGGGACCTGTCTTCTACCGATTTGAGTTTCAAATGGTAGTTGTATTTAAAATATATGTAAGGAGTTTAAAAAATTTTGGAGGTATATCAAATTTTGGTTCATTGAATTCTGTAAGATTATATAACTTTGTGAAACAAAACCATGCTCTGTGATCATTTTTTAAACAAATAAATCATCTCAGAGAAGTCAGTTAATAGAGGCTATCTAGTTACACAACTACTTGGTTACAGAACCAAGACAAAGACATAAACCTTTTGATTCCAAATGATGCCATTCTTACTATGTGATACTTCACCATGTGACTTTAAAATTATTATTAAATGGAATTGAAGTTAATATTGGTTTAAAATAGAGTCCTGTGAAAGTGACATTACATAAGTGTAAGTGGATATTTAACCTGAGTGAAGATGAGGGCTGCTGCATTTTCCTCATTCACTGGGAAGTTTGGCATTTCTTACAGAGGAGAATAAATTGTTGCTAGAAATAAATTAATGTAACCATGATATCACAAAACAAGGCATGGAAATTGCCAGGGGTTAATGTTATTATAATATGGATATACTTCGCCACAAAATATCAAATATTTATATCTACTGAATAAGTTATTTAATCTTCAAAGTGCTTTATCTCCATAATTTAAGAAAAAGTAGCTGACTTATCTATATATTTAAAAAATGGTATATTTCAATTGGATGATTTGTTAAATTGGAATTTTCAAGCTTATATCAACATTGTTTTCTACTGTTTTATTGCCAATGATTTTAGACAAGAAGTTCCACATGAGGGTGATTTGGATGTAATTTTGCAAGGTGGTGCAATTAAAACCCCAGATAACAAACTACAAGATACGTCATTATATGATTCAAAAGTCTGGACCACTGACGGTCAAGGAGGAAGAACAGTAGCTATTCATTTTGTGAAAAATAATGGAATCCTTCCACTATCAAATGAATGTCTGATTTTGATAGAAGGTAAGATATTTAAGTTACTGTTTTGTTAGAATACTGCTTTTGTGTATTTTTTCCTGACTATTAGTAAATATATCTTACAGTAAACCTAGTGCATATAAAGTAAAAATATTGTCAATTTAAGCTTCATATAAAGAAATATACTATATATCAACTAGATTCAAGTATATATGCACACAAATACATGTACATAAATTTACCTGAATTACATTTTAAAATTATATATTAAACTGAAGTGTTTACATTTATTCATTTTGTTGGATTCCTACTTGTAATCTTGTCAGCTTTATGCAGATTATTTAGTTGAGTAGTAATAAAGAAGCTGATTGCTTATGTACAGCTGCATTGTCTTGGCCTCTGGATGTCACTGTTGTTTCATAAAAATAGGGTGAAAGTCATCTATTGATATCTAAAGGAAAGGACTATTGAAACAAGTAAAGATAACTTGATAAGTTTTAAAAGAAAGAAATTTTGTCTTGTTTATTTTTTTATTTTCTTTCTATTGTCTAATTTTTTTAATCGAATGTATCTAATATATGTACCATATGTTTTTTCTCATGCTAAATTTAAAGTTTTATTATTTTCCTTGAGGCTTTTCTTTGTGATAAAAAAAGTCATCTTTAATTTACATTAGAAAAATATTTAGTTTCATTTTATAAATGAATTTCATTATAATGTATTATTTTTATTGCTAATTTTTTTATTTATCAAAGTAACACATAATCATTTAGAAAAAAAAATATATATATATATACATGAATACTCATGTATATAAATATTGGTATGAACGTGCTTCAAAAAGTTTGTGGAAAGTGGAATTATAAAAAAAATAAAAATCTTTCCATGAATTTTTTGAAGTACCCTCATATTACTTTCATGAATATAGCTTTTTTTAAAAAAAGGTAATTACATTGTGTCAGAAACTACTCTAATTGGTTTTTATATACTCATTTAATGATCACAACAAATATTGCCCTCTTACTTTCTAGTAAATGTGCATATGTTTTAGTAGTATATGAGATTTCCTATTTCCCTACATTTCCCAATATATAGTAGCACTTCTAAAAACTTAGTGTATTATCAGAGTTCTCCAGAGAAACAGAGCCAAAAGGATGGAGATACATATATATGTGTGTAAAAGGATATTTATTATCAGGAATTGTATCACATGATTACGGAAGATGTCAAGTCCCAAGATCTGCAGACTGAGTTGGCAAGCTCAAGGTCAAGGAGAGCTAGTGGTATAGTTACAGTCTGAAGGCTCTCAGCCTTGAAACCCAGGAAGAGCTGAGGTCCCAGTTCAAAGGCAGTCAGGCAGGAGGAATTCTCCCTTACTCAGAGTAGGATTAGTCTTCATGATTAAGGCCTTCAACAAATTGGATGAGGTCTACCTGTGTTAGGAAGGGCAATCTGCCTTACTCAGTCTGCTGATTTAAATGTTACTCTCATCTACAAAACACTTTCACAGAAGCATCCAGAATAATAGGCTTGACCAAATATGTGGACACTTCATGGCCCAGTCAAGTAGACACATAAAATTAACCATCATGCTTGGCCACTTTGATGGGTGAAATGTAGTATTTTATTCCATTAGCAATATTTGAATATGTACTACAAGATAGATGTAAAAGACAAAACAAAAATAGAGACTCCCCCCTCAAAATTTACTCACACATTTTGGATAATGGCTACACAACCTCTATATGATATTCTGGAAAAGGCAAGACTATGGGGACAATAAAAGATCAGTGGTTGCCAGAGGTTGAATGGGGGTGAGAGATGAATAGGTGGGACACAGAGGATTTGTGGGTCAGTAAAAATGCTCTGTATGATACCATAATGTTGGATACAGGTAATTTTACACATGTCCAAACTCGTAGAATGTACACCACCAAGAGGGAATCCTAATATAAACTATAGACTTTGGCTGATTATAATGTGTTAATGTAGCTTCATCATTTTTAACAAATGTGCCACTGTGGTGGAGGACGTTGATAGTGGTGGGGAGCTATGTATGTGTGGAGGCAAGAGGTATATGGGGAATTTTTGTACCTTCCTCTTAATTTTGTTGTGAACCTTAAAACTACTTCAAAAAAATAAAGACAAAAAAAAATAGGATGTATAACACCAAGAGTGAACCCTAATATAAACTTTGGACTTTGAGTGATAATGATTTCTTAAAGTAGATTCATCACTTGTACTAAATGTACCACTTTGTTGTAAGATGTTTACAGTGGGGGAGGCAGGGCCAGGGGGAGCGTGGGGGCTATATAGAAAATCTCTGTACCTTCTGCTCAATTTTCCTGTGTACCTAAAGCTGCTCTAAAAAATAAGGCGTATTTTTAAAAAAGAAAAAAAATGAGAGTTATGTGAAAGCACTTTGAAATGTAAAAGGGACATAAGAATGTAAGCTATTTTTATTTTAGATTTCTAAGTATTATCACCTGAGTCCAGGTCTAAGATCAGAGTATGTCACTGTTCTGCTTAGCAATCTACAAAATCAAAAGCTAACCTGGATTTAGAGATGAGTCAAAAAACAACCGTACGAATACCAAGTCATTCTTAGAATGCAAGGACCTCCAGCAACATCCACTAATATTTATGTCATTTTGGGGCTTATCTAATGCAACTGACACTATTTCATTGTGACCTATTATCTATACAGATCATAGGTTTTACTCTTTGTATTAATATAGTTCTTTAGGTTTTGACAAGTGCAGAGTAATAGGTACTCAACATTACAGTCTTATACAGAACAGTTCCACCTAAAAATCTCGTGTGCTGTGTGTTCTTCTCCCCTGTACCCAAACTTCTGGCAACCACTGACTTTCTTACTGTCTGTAGTTTTGCCCTTTCCAGAATGTCTAGATTATCCCCTATGTTATCTTCTAGAAGTTTTATAGTTTTGCATTTTATATTTAAATATAGGATCCATTTTTAGTTATGTTTTGTGAAAGGCGTAAGGTCTGTGCCTAGATTTACTTTTTTAAGGGTGGATGTCCAGTTTATTGTACCATTTGTTGAAAAGACTGTCCTTTCTTCATTGAATTGCCTTTTGTACTTTGTCAAAGATCGGTTGGTTCTATTTATGTGAGTCTGCTTCTGTGTTCTCTATTCTCTTTTGATCTATTTGTCTTCCCCCCCCCCCCCCCCATAGCACCACACTATCTTTTTACTGTAGCTTTATAGTAAGTCTTGAAGATGTGTGGTATTGGTCTTCCAACTTTGTTGTTGTGCTTCGGTATTGTGTTGGCTCTTGTGGGTCTTCTGCCTTTCCATGTAAACTTTAGAATCAGTTTGTCGATATCCAAAATAACTCACTGGGATTTTGATTAGGCCCCCCCCCACCTATAGCACCACACTATCTTTTTACTGTAGCTTTATAGTAAGTCTTGAAGATGTGTGGTATTGGTCTTCCAACTTTGTTGTTGTGCTTCGGTATTGTGTTGGCTCTTGTGGGTCTTCTGCCTTTCCATGTAAACTTTAGAATCAGTTTGTCGATATCCAAAATAACTCACTGGGATTTTGATTAGGACTTGCTATAATTACTTATTAGTTCATGAGTTTTTTGTTGACTCTTCATGATTTTCCTGTAAACAATGACAGTTTATTTCTTCCTTCCCAATATGTATACCTTTTCTTTTCTTTTCTTCTCATATTGCATTAGATAGAGCTTCCAATACAATGTTGAATAGGAGCAGTGAGAGGGAACATTCTTGCTTTTTTCTAAACCTTAGGTGGAAAGCATCATCATTAAATATTTTAGGGGTAGCTATTTTATAAATGTTCTTTATCAAGTTGAAGAAGTTCCTTTCTTTTCCTAGTTTGCTGAGAATTTTTATCATTAATGAGTGTTGGATTTTGTCAAATGCTTTCTCTGTTGTGTCTATTGATATGATCATATGATTTTTTTTCTTTAGCCTATTGATGTTGTAGATTACATTAGTTGATTTTGGATGTTTAACCTGCCTTGCATACCTGGAATAAATCTTATTTGGTTGTGGCGAATAATTATTTTTATACATTTTTGGATTTGATTTTCAAGTATTTTGTTGAGGATTTTTATATATATGTTCATGAGAGAGATTGATCTGTAGTTTTCCTTTCTTGTAATGTCTTTGTCTGTTTAATCTATTCGAGTATTATTGCTGGCCTTATACAATGAATTAGGAAGTTCTTCCTCTGCTTCCATTTTCTGAAACAGATTGTACAGAATTGGTATCATTTCTTTCTTTTCCTTTTTATTAAAATTTATTTATTAATACTATTTTTTTTTTACATTCTGTGATGATGTGGCAGAGAAGTTGGGGGGAAGGAGAGAGGAGAAAGGGGAAGGAAATAGGGTGAAAGAAGGAGGAAGCAGGAAGGAGGAGGGGCAGGGTTGAGACCTATGGCACCCCCCTCATTCCTACATGGGAGACCAAGGGGCTTCCAGCTGTGGCTTGGTCATTGCTGTGCTAGTGCAGATGTTAGAGAGGTGTGACTGAAGCCCTTGCCCCCCACCACCCCAGCATGGTAGCCTGGGGCACTTCCTGCAGTGGCTCAGTGGTCATCACTGGGCTGGTTGGGAGTGTCGGGGGCATGGCCAAGGCTCTTGGCTCCCCATTGCCCTGGCTCAGAAGAACCCAGGGCACTTCCACTGGCAACTTGGTGGTCATTGCTGGGCTGACTGTGGGTGTCAGGGGGGTGTGGGAAGGCCCCCAGCCCTCCCTCCTCCCCTGGCTTGATAGCCCAGGGGACTTCCAGTCCTTCTAGTTTTTATAGGTGTTCTTTGGTAATGTGAGACCTTTACTAGTTAATATCACACTTTGGTTATGGGTATTTTGTTTTTTCTTTCAATTCTTTGTTGGTATTATTTGCTGTTTCTACCACTTAAACTCTGCAATGGATCTAATTTGTTGTCCTTTGCTTACGTCTAAAATGGGGGAACTTCCTGTGGGGACCAGCACTTGACCTCTGTGATTGAGCTAAATTGCTGCTTTGCTGCTGATTCCCTGGGGAAGGCTTTTTGTGCAGCTCAGGTTTTAATGGTCAACTTTATAGGTGCTTCAGGGTCTCATGAGATCTGGTGCACCTGGGTTGTATAGAAACTCTGGTCTGGGCCTGAGTCTTTTCAGCAAACTGCACCCCCTGCAGTTCTGTATTCCTGACTCCAATGAGTAGTCCTATACTGACTGAGGAGGAGATCAGCTGTGCTTGCTGGGCCCCAGTGTTTTTCTGGTGGACCCATCTCCCCTACCTCCCATGCTCCAAATGGGAGCTGTGCGCCACTCCCTTACAATGACTCACCAGCCTCTGAGTGGCTCCTTTTTTTCAGTTGTCGTGAGTCCTCCCTCCAATGTGGGTCCATAGGAATATTGTCAGTGGTTTTGCTGGCCTGGGGGCCACCAAGGCCCTCTTCTCTCCTGCCACCTCCAAGCAACTTCACCTGAAGGGCACAGCTGTGGCTTTACCAGCTCCTACCCCGTGGGCTCACCAGCTCCAACCTGAAAGTGGCCAGGGTTTGAAACAGTCAAAGTGGTTCTTTCTTTCTCTCATCATGGCTTCTCCCTCTTCATGCACTCCGTAGGTATCTCCTCCTCTTCCCCTGAGTTCCAGTGGCCCCAACTTGGCTGTCATTGCTTTTTAATAGTTGTAAATTGGTTGATTTGTGGGAAAGAGTGACTCTGGGGACCATCTCTTCCGCCATCTTGATCGGAACAGTATCATTTCTTTCTTATTTTATTTTATTTTTTGTCCTTTTTGAGACCAGCCGCACCGCGCTCAGCCAGTGAGCACTGTGAGCATACCTGTTGTCCCTATATAGGATCCGAACCTGTGGCAGGAGCGCTGCTGTGCTCCCAGCGCTGCACTCTCCCGAGTGCGCCACGGGCTCGGCCCCATTTCTTTCTTAAATGTTTGGGTAGAATTCACTATTGAAACCATCTGGGCCTGGCAGTTTTTTTAAGTTATTAATTATTAATTTGATTTCTCTTTAAATATAGTTCTATTAGATTATCTATTTTTCCTTGTGTGAGTTTTTGGTAGCTTGTGTTCTTCAAGAAATTGTTCCATTTCATCTAAGATATCAAACTTATTTTTATAGAATTGTTCATAATATTCCTTTATTACTCCTGCTGTATTTTAAAGTCTGCTTAATTTTTAAGTTTTCTCTGATATATAATTTATATGGGGCTGTAATGTCACAGAATCATTTTATCATTTATTAATACCTATATCATTTACTGTATAGACTATGTGCCAGGCACTGTACTGCTTTATTAGTCTGTTTATGTTGCTTATAACAGAATACCTGAAGCTGTGTAATTTATAAAGAAATGAAATTTATTTCTTACAGTTTTGGAGGGTAGGAAGTCCAAGGTCCAGGCAACACATCTGGTTACGGCCTTCTTCCTGGTGGGGATACTGTCCACAGCAACTCGTGGTATCACATGGCAAGAATGGGCTGAGCAAGAGAGCTAATCTCCTCATTACTCTCCTTTTAAAACCATCAGAACCATGCCCATTACTCTACTCACAAGGGCATCGTCCTCACAATCTAATCACTTCTTAAAAGCCTCACCTTTGAAACATCATAGTTGGATTTCCCACCCTCTTAACACTGTTACAGTGGGAATTAAGTTTTCAATACATGAACTTTTGGCAGACATGTTTGACCTATAGCAACTACCTATATATATATATTTTGACCCATAGCAACTACCTATAAATATATATATATATTTATATATATATTTCTTTTTTTTTTTTTTTTTGTGACCGGTAAGGGGATCGCAACCTTCAGCTTTGTGCTGTCTGCACTACGCTCAGCCAGTCAGCGCAGCGGCCAACCCTATATAGGATCCGAACCCGCGGCCTCGGTGCTATCAGCACCTCACTCTCCCAAGTGAGCCACGGGGCCAGCCCCCTAGTTTAATATTTTATCTTTAACTCTCAGCTTTGTCTGTAAGCTACATATTATTATCCCTTTATAAATGATGTGGAAACTGTAGCCTAGAGAAGATGGTAAATAGCCCAAGTTTAAAGACCTAGTAAATACAAGAAAAATTTCAAATCTAGGTCTTTGTGTCTCCATGGTCCACGCTGAATCTTTCTACTGATTACAGATAAATTGCATTCAGTTAGAGTGTCTCTAGGTATAAACCTTTCTAACCTTGCTTTTCACTAAGATAATTTTAAACCTTTTATTTGTGCTCATTCATTCAGCATTTTTATTGAATGCCTACTGTGTGCCAGGAACTGATCTAGGCATTAGTGGTATTGCAGCAAACAGGATGAAGTGTTTCCTTTCATGAACTTTATGTTTAAGAGGGGATCACAAATAATTAATAAGAATAATAGTTACACATGGCTCTAGGTGCTTTACAAATATTAACTCATTTAGTCCTCATAATAACCTTACAAAGTAACATCATTATTCCCAGTTTTACAAATGAGGAAACTAATATACCAAAGTTTCAGTGACTTGATCAAGGTTATCTAGCTCACGTGCCAGAGCCATTCGTTGTCTATCTAGCTAAACAGGATGCTTACCAGCTCCCTTGGCATGGTATTTTTGCAGGTAACCCTTAGAGAAAGGAGCTGGTGAGTAGTCACCCCTCACAGTTTTGAGCAGTAGGCAGAGTTCTTTTTAGAAGTGCTATATGTCAGTCTCTAGAGGACAGACCCTAGTTTTGGGGGCTTTGAAGCTTTTAAGTTAAATGCTTGGGGGATTCTGTTTTGAGTTTTTAAACTGGCATAATCAGGGTTTAGGATCTAACTGCAGTATGGTACGGCAGAGCTGTGGCTTCCAGCTAATGCAGAGCTGGTAAAAGGAGCATAGGAACAGAGCAAGTTAAAATGCCACAAACTGTCTGTTCTTACCAAGATTCAGCCATTTTTCTGGAATAAACACTCTTGATTGTTGCAAGCCTCTGGTAATTTCCAGAGTTCTGAAAATGTTGATTTTTATACTTTTTGCCATTTATTTATTTGCTGTTATGGAAAAGTGTGTTTTTGGAGGTCCTTTCCCTGCTGTGCCAGAAGTGCTTCTCCATCATAATTGAATGTTGACATTACCCAAATTTTAGGAAATACACAGAGGTACTTTTAAAAATCATATTCTCTTTCCCTGGAGGTAAGAAGCATTATTAATCTAAGTGAAAAGTATACTGGAAAAGGTACAGCTAGGTTTGAGTTTCAAAGATAACGCTACCTTCTAATAATGGTGCACCATTGAGCATACTGTTTGTTCTCCACCAGCTTGATGGTTTTAATGCTTATCCTGTCATAGAATTAGTGTGACGATATGTAAATTCATATTACGTGAACTACTCTTTGTATCTGTATTTAATGTAATGTTGACCTGAAAGTTTAAAATATGTATTTCAAACTCAAAACTAAATTTGCCTACATATCAATATTAAATAGCAAACTTAATGGTAAGAATTCTGTCATACTTTGGCTCTCAAGTGTGTTCTCTTTTTATTTGAACCAAAGTATTCTAGGCATAAAGAGCAATTTGTTTAATTTTAAGAAGATGATTAAAATTTCACAAGCCTTGTATTTTACTCAAGTGTCAGCATTTTTATACAATAATTTATTTAATCATTTTTAGGGTCCTAAGTTTACAAATTCATATTTTTCACAGTAAATGTATTGAATCTCTAAATTTGTGGCTTTCATTGTCTTTTTCTGTCATTCCCTTCAATCTTTTATTACATCTCCTATTTTACTTAGTAGGTACTTCATTTTGCCTACATTGTATTTGTTCTACTGGAAGGGTTTATTTATTCTCTTTTAACAGGAGGTACACTCAATGAAATCTGCAGACTTTCAAAGAAGTTTCATAGTGTAATTCCTGTGAGATCTGGCCTTGAAGACTTGGAACTCCTGGACCTTTCAGCACCATTCCTTATACAAGGAAAAGTACATCACTATGGGTATGTTTTCAGTTTGGGAAATTTTTGGAAGTGAGAACTGTTTAAGAGTAATTTTTATTTTTATTATTTTGTTCCACTAATTACTACATGCTCAATGGATACTTACTGAGTAGCAATTTATATGTACTAGATTTTTGTGGTATATATCTATTCTTTTGATAAGCATACATATACTGAGTACACACAATGTTCTTGCTATAAGGCTATCAACTTTGTGTTCCTCAGCCAGAGCCTGTATTCACTTACTTTCTTTCACAACAAGGATTTAGTTACTAGTTACAAAGAAAAGTTACAGAGCTGCACACCTAGTAAAAATTAATTGATTGTATTCCAGAATTTCTGAGCCACTAAATTACAATTTTTGAAAATTGGAAGATGAAAGAATACATTAGGAGCTATAAACAGATTTTTAGGTTTAGAAGGAGGGGATGCGGATAAAATCATCTTTACTGCCTGATGATTTTTCTAGTCACCCTAGAAATGCTCTGCTTTGAGAAACCTTGGATTACCGGATACATCTTATTCTGCCATCCCTCTCCCTTTCCTACTCCTAAGTTTGTAACAGTTGTTAGTCATTGTTATAATGTGTAAACCTTGATATCAGTTGAAAAATTATGTACTGCAATTATAATATCTCCCTGATTGTGACTGCTGAGTCATTAGGAGGCACTGGCCTGGGTTCTGTTCCATATGCAACACATCATAAAGCTTCAGCAATAAAGTCGATCTAGTATACCACTGAGTTAAACATGACTTCAGAGTCAACTTTAACAAGATTTATCTACCAATTAATTCAAAAATAAAAATTCATCAAATTCTGTTTGTTTATCTTTCATAAGTCACTAACATGGGCTTTCTCTTTTTTGCATGCTCACTGTCACTCACTTGCTCTTTCTCCTTTTCCCCCTCTTCTATCTTGCCTTCCTAGGTTCAAGCACCTTGTCTACTAAATGAGGAAAGCAAAAATTAGTTATAATCTTTGAAGTATAACTTCATTTATTAGAAGTCTAAAGAAAGTTTTCTTAAGGTTCTCAACTGTTTCACCAGTTTCAGCATAAGCAGAGACAGAAATTCTGCTAAGACTCCAGATTTTAAGACATTTTTAGATTTTCCATTACTTGTTATCAGCAAAAGGCAACATATCATTTAATTGATTTTTTTTAATGTTTAATTATGAAATAATTTTAGTTTACAGAACAGTGTCAAAAATTACATCACAACAGTTATGTACCTGCCACTTAGATTTAACAAATATTAACATTTTTAACATTTTTTCAGACCTTTATTTTTAAGAAATTAAATTTTTCAGAGAAGAAACACGTCCCCATACCAATACCTTCTCTAACCCTTCCTTCTGAGAGTTAACAACTTTCTGAAACTTGGGAGTCAATCCCTCTCATCAACATTTTCATGCTCTTATTATACACATATATTATTATATGTGCAAACTCTTAAGCAGCATAGTATATCATTTTATGTGTTTCTTAAATTTATGTAAACTGTTTTATACTTTGCCCATCCTTTTATGGCTTGCTTTTTTTCATTCGGTATTATTTTTTAGATTTACATATATTGATGCATGTAGATTTAGATTATTTTAATATCTATAGGGTACTTTAAGAATTTATCATAATTTGCTAATACATTTTTATATTTATGGATATGTTATTTGTTTCATTTACAGACAGTGCTAAATGAAGTCTTATTTTTGTGTGTGTATTTCCTTCATCACAAAATCAGTGGGTCATGATGAACATTTGTTTTTAATGATATGGTGTGCTTGTGGTATGAAATGGAATGAAACAGAATGCATAATAGAGAACATTTTACATAGTAAGGGTTAGTGTTGTTCCCTGAACTTTTATTTCATGTGTGTGTGTGTGTGTGTGTGTGTATGTGTGTACTGGGGCATGATATAAAATGAATTTCTTACTATATGTACTTGCCAGAAATGTTTGAAATTTACTGCTGTAATGTTTACATAGAACTGGAATTACTGGAGAGTAAAGTATGCATTTTTTTTGCTTTATCATAAAATAGCCAATTACTCCTCCAATGGTTTTAACAATTTATGGTTCCTTCAGTGGTCTGTAAAAATTTCAGTTTCCACCAAATTCTCTCCAACACTTGGTAGTAGTCGAACTTATAATTTTCTTAGGCTAATGAGAATCAAGTGATATTCATGGTGTTTTGTATGTATTTCTTAGATGACTGTTAGTTTAAGCAACCCTCATGCTTATTGACTATGTAGGTTTCCTATTCCATGATTTTCGTGTTCACATCTTTTGCTTGTTTTTCTGTATAGTTTCTGGTCTCTTTTTTTGGTTCGTGTGTGTGTGTGTGTGTGTGTGTGTGTGTGTGTGTAAAACTTCTTTCTATATTAGAGATACTAATCCTTCATCAGTTACACTCGTATTTCTAGTGTGTCGCAGGACCATTTTAACTTTATGGTTTCCTTTTATAGATTTTAAAACATTAATATAGTCATATTTACCAAAATATTTTCCAAAACTTAAGAAGTTTTAAAAAGCTTTCCTTAAGTTGTCTTAAGGACCTGATGCTTTTTAAATACAATTTAGACTAATGGCTCAGTTTCTTTAATGGTTATACATCTCAAGATTTTGTGTTTTATTAATGAAGTTTTTCTAGAAATGTATTCATTTATTTTTTTTAAATTGTTTATTTACGTATAATTGTTGATAGTATTTTCTGATGATTTTTGAATTTCCACTTTGTTCTTGGATCTTCTTGATATTGTTTTTGTGCCTTTTTTTTTTTTTTCTTGACTTTTCTTTACCAAAACATCTAGTTTTTGGTCTATATTGATGCTCTCTCTATTATTTTGTTATTGCTTTTATCTTTGTCTTACTTCACTTTTTTTACATTTCCTGTTTTTCTTTTTCAAAATTTTTAATTGAATGCTTATCTCACTTTCTCAAACTTTTTAAATTGAATGCTTACCTCACTTAACTAATTAATTTTTAAGATATTTTAATACTTATATTTAAGTCTATAATTTTCTCCCTGGGAAAATAGCTGTAGCATTATCTATCCCAGGTTTTGATATATAGTGTTCTTCTTGTCCCTCACTTTTAAATGTTTTATAAATCCCATTATGATTTCTTCCTTGGCCCATGAATTATTTAGTTGTGTGTTTAACTTTTCACACGTGTATTGTAGGTGCTGTGTTGTTATTTTTATTTTCGTTAGATTGCTTTTTAACCAAATAGCATGATGCATTACATAATGATTCTTTGGAATTTGTTCAGCTTTGGTTTATCCTAGAATGTGTATGTTCAGATTTGTATATATAGCATGTGTTTTTTTAAAAAATATATATTCTTTAATAGTTGAGTTAGGGTTTTCTATATGTCCATTAGATCAGATTTGTTAATCATCGAAATTTCTATTTCTTTTGTAATTTTGTCTATTTGACTTTCTTAGAGAGGTGTGCATAAATCCCCATTATGATGTGGGTTTGTGACTTTTTATTCTGTCACCATTTGTTTTATATATTTTGAAGCTCTTTTGTTGGGTCATTTAGGTCAATATTGTTTGATCTTCCTGCTGAATTCATTGTTCTGTGTATTCTTATGTAAAGACCTCATTTCTAATCAGGATTTCCTGTCTCAAGGTATAATTTTGCTAATTTTATTATTGCATCAGCTTTCTGTTGGTGGTGTAATTTATTGATTGATATCTTAAGCTCATCCTTTTGCTTTCAAGTTTTTGTGTCATCTTTTAGTATGTCATTTATAAATAAAAGCTTATGGGTGAGTTTAAGATATGTTTTTTAATTATTGATATATTCAGTTTATATTTCTACATTTTTGTTGTTTTCTACTTACCATGTTTTTACTGTTCTTTTTTTTTTCTTTTTTAAAAAATACTTTGCTTTTCCTTTCCAGTTTTTGTTGGAATGACTTTTTTAAATGTTTCTAATTTTTCCCTTTTTATTGCTTTGAAGTAATGATTCTCTATTTAATTTTGACTTATTACCCTTAATTTTTCGTTTGTGTACTATCTTTGCTTTACCAATGTCTAATGCTAAATAAAACCACAGTGTTTTTTTAGGCAATAATATTCTCTTATTCAATTTTTTTTTTTATTGGAGAAGAAGCATCTATGTATTTGATTAATAGAAGGCGATAAAATTTAATATAGTTATTCTCTGCTTTTCCCAAATTGCAAATGAAAAGTAATCTACAGGGACTTTTTGAATTTTGATTTTTATATTTTTATTCTATTTTTTCAAATAAATTTTCTTATCAATATCTCATAAACATGATGATCATAAGAAAATAAATTACTTGTACTTAAAATATGTTGGTATGTAAGTAAAGCAAAATAGCTATACTCAATAATAATGTGTAGTTTTAGATATATTTACATTTTAAAAGATAACTATTTTTGGGCATCATGAAGTGTAAAACTGAATATACGCTTATTAAAAGTCTTAATTATCCAAAATCTTGCTAGTCTTGATTGCTTTAGTTGGAACAGTTTTCTCTCACTGTATTTATTGGCTATATTTATTAACACTTTGGCTATTAGATATTGCTCATAAAGCTATAAAATCAAAGAATTCTTAGAGATTATCTCCTTAACCTTCTCATTTCAGCAAATAAAGAAATTAAATTAATGATTTGGACCTGGAATCCAGTCCCTTATTCTTAATTCAGAGTTGTTTTTTTGAACCCCACACAATCTTTCTATTGCTTTTGTATAAAAAGCTTATTTTTAAATAATTTTTTTCAAATAAGCACATTACAGTATAGGAGGTACAGTACTTTTGTTTAATAATTTATTTTTTAACAGTATACATGCTTGAACAGCAAAGATAAGTTATAATAATTAAATGTTAAGTTTTTTTATTATTATTTTTTTCTTTTATTAATTCCAGGTGTAAACAGTGTTCTAGTTTGAGACCAATACAAAATCTAAATTCCCTGGTTGATAAAACATCATGGATTCCTTCTTCCGTGGCAGAAGGTTAGCTAAATTTCTGTGTCCTACAGTTTTTTTTTTTAACAGTTTATGTATAAGATCATCTCACTGATTTATTTTTTAGTATTTGTGGATATGTAAGGCTGAGCTAAAGTTTAACTTTTTTTAAGTGGAACAATTCACAGTGATAATAATGAAAGAGTAAATGTCTAAAATACAGTCATTTTCAAGCATCTGCCAATATTTTTTAATCATGGTACATATTTTAATGTTCAATAATTTGCTTTCTGTCAGTGATCATAAATACAGGTTCTTAAAAAAATCTAGCTCACAGATAGCTGTTACAACTTTTCACTCAATACAAGTCTTTAACTGGAACAAGAATCTTTTTGTATCACATTCTTAACTGTGGTCATTCAGCCTTTGTTTAAAACTTAGTGACAGGGTACTCATTGCATTGCAAAGCAGCATGTCCCCTCTTAATATTGAAGCAAAATCCGCCTACCTATAATTTTCACATGATCCAAGTTCTGTCTACTGGAATTATTCAGAATACACCTGTCCCTTCTTCTGTTAAGATAAACAGACATTGTACATTTTAATATTAGTCAGCCTTCATTGAATATTTATCTCTTCAAGTAGGCACCGTCTCTCCCCTTGGTACTTTCCTACACTTCTTACTATTTTGTTTCTCCTCCTCAGTAAACATTCCACTTTGCCAATGTTCTTCTCAAAGTTTGACATTTCAAGCCGGATGTGGGGCTGCCAATGTAGTTTGGCCAATTCAGAATATAATTAAAATTATTTCCCCAAAACTGGACATTCAACTTCTACTAGCCTAAAATTTTATCGTATAGATATTTATTTGTATACTTGGTTGTATTTTCTTTCTTTTTTAATCCAGCTATATGATACTGCTATCTCATATTTTGTTGTGGTCCTGTGAAATCCCAGGTTACTTTCCTGTGAACTTCTTGATGTCAAACTTGGTCTCCTAATTTCTGTTCTTGCAGTTTTTTTGTTTGTTCATGTGATCACTCAGGGTATGTTTTAAGTTTATCCTTCTTGGTTTTAGTTCACAATTTTTACCTATTGAAACTTTGAAGCCTAAAAACCAATTCCTCTGTATTAACAATACCTGTTGTGTGCCCTAATTCATGTCAGTATTCCCTAATTTATTCTTCTTACTTGCCCCCCTGTTAAATATGGATCCCACAAATGGAAGCTAGTTTAACATCCTGTAAACTTATTAAGTATCTTTCATTTCCAAACAAAAATATTCGTATTAACCTATGAATTCTCTTCTGATTTTAGTATCTCTGATTTCTTCCTTCTTCCTTATCTTACCAAATTATGAAATGTTTTTGTTCTTTCTTCTGACATTTTTGTTCATTCAACCAGATGATATCTCTTAAAAAATAGTGATCTCCTATGCTTATAATACAAAGGGGAGAGTCATGTTAAAAAATATCTAACTACATTAGTTTTTCAGAACATTCTGGTATTTTAATTTTACCTATCATAAGACTAACATACAGTGAGTTGCATTTTATGAATCACTTTCTATGTTTTCTATCAAGGTATCAACTCATTTTAAAGATACATTATATTAGTATTTAATCAAAAAAAGATTCAATTGCTTATATCTTGAGACATTGTCCCTGTGTAAGTATAGTGAAATGTTCCAAAGTAAAGCAGCTAAATGAGCTAAAATATTGGTATTGGGGAGCAAATGTTATATGTATAAATTTTTCTTTATCTCTTGAATGGTTTTAATAAAATTTACAGGTACATACTATAAAACAATTTTAGCTTCATTTTGATAATAAGGAATAGCAGACTCATACAGTTTGATCTTTTTTTCCTTCACTAGTACTGGGTATTGTACCCCTCCAATATGTGTTTGTTATGACATTTACTCTTGATGATGGAACAGGAGTATTAGAAGCTTATCTCATGGATTCTGTAAGTAACAAGTTAGTAAAGAGATTTCTAGTTAAAAAATATTTTTTTGCATTTTAATACATTTATTCATCCTACTTTATTTCTAAATGATTTAAGCCAACAGAAAAGTATAAATTGAATATGAGCACATAAATCTAAAATTGTCTGCGTATGTATCTGGATTTGACACTCTAAATCTTAACATTTGAATAATGAAAAATTGAGGAATAGCGATTTGAGGAAAGACTCATTCTCCATACCATGCAGAAGTTCTACTCTAAGACCAAAAAGCGGAGGATTTGCTATGCTACTTGTACGTAGGAAGTGATTCTAGCCCACATTTCACTGTACTTCACAAACTTCCATATTTCGTGTTAGAGGAAATAAAGTTACTTTAGTAGGGAGATAGATAGTATTATGTGAATCTATGGGGCAGTCCATAAGACTGTCCTCACCTCAGACACAAATTGCATGTTTGGAAGTTCCCAAGGGCCACCCTCAGTTTTGACAATCCACAAGAAAGACTCACAGAACTCACTGAAAGCTCTTATACTCATGGTTACAGTTTATTACAGCTAACTGATAAAATCAGCTAAAGAAAGAAGTGCATAGGGCAGAGTCCAGGAAAGTTTCAAACATGGAGCTTACCATTGTCCTCTCCCCATGGAGTTGTGGACTGAGTTACTTTCCCTGCATCAACGTGAAGCAATATACATGGAGTATTAGCAACCAGGGAAACTCAACCAAGCCTTGATGTCAAGAGTTTTTACTGGGACTCCATCATGTAGGCATGGTTGACTACCCATGAGGCTGATCTCAGTCTTCAGCCCCTCCTGAGGTTAAAATGATACCACATGCCCTAAACTCCCCACACTAAGTTACATTGTTAGACTATCCAGAGTGACCTAAGGTTCCCAGGAAAACAAGGACATTCCTATCAGGTGTGACATCATAAAGGATTAGAGATTATCTCCCACAAGCTAAGGGCAAAGGCCATATCTTTCTTAGGGTAAGGTTAAACTTTTTACTGAACACATTAGAAAAGAATCTGAGGTGAGGTTGAAAAGAGAATTTTTCTACTATCTACACCATTTATTTAGTCATTTATTAAATAAATATTTAATGAGCACCTGCTATGTACCAGGTATTGTTCTGTATGATGGGGATATAGCAGTAATCAAAGCAGGCAAAATCCTTTCCTTCCTAAAACTTATAATCTAGTAGGTGAGAAAAAAATTAAATAAATAAATATATACTATATATCATAGTCTTTTTTTTTTATTGTAACAAAGTTGATTGTATATATCTGTGGTGTACAGAGTTGAACATCAACTCGCACATTCAACATGTGATGCTCACATCAGAATAATTATATTCAATAATATGCACTGTCATTAACACTAGATTTGTTTTCCCATGCACAAATAGTGAGCCTCACTGTTTTTTATTATCAAGGTCATCATCATTGTTATTGTTATTAAGTTAGAGGAACTTAGCTTGATTATATAGATTTCAAAGCTGTTTTAAGATTAAAGTAATAAATCATATTTCGAAGTTCAGACCAGCACTCTAGTTTATTGAATTCTACAATCTTAATAGAGTGAAATAGTCTAGATTATTTTAGTTAATTAGATAATATTGAAATACGTTTGTATTCATAACTTGAAAAAGAGATTAATATAGTTTTCTTTTTCCTCCTATTATATAAAATTTCTTAAGGACAAATTCTTCCAGATTGCAGCATCAGAAATCCTAATGGATGATGACCTTCAGAGAAGTATGGATATGATCATGGATATGCTTTGCCCTCCAGGAATAAAAATTGGTAGGCAATAGTATATTAACAATCCCACTTTTTTTTCTTGAGATAGAACCTAGCATATATCAGATCTTTGGACTTTTAGAAGTCTGAAAGCTTTGAATCCAATGAATTACTAAGTATATAATGTATTAAATTAATGATTTAATTATTTAAATTGAATGATTATTGTGTGATCCACCTTTTGATGAAGACAGTAGCAGGGATAAAATAGGTATGGATCATAAATTCTGCATGAAATGATTTTTAAAATATTTTGAGGCACTTTTGATCGCAGGCACATTTGATGCTGTGTTTATGCATGCAAATAGTTAAAATTATACCAAAAGAGATGAAATTTTGGCAAAAATATTTCCTACAACAGACTCAATTTATCCAGTTTAACATTGATGAATTTTTATTCAGTGTTAAATTTCAGATTTTACAAGTTTTTGTTTTATAACTTTTTAAATAAACTTTAGTTGGTTTCTATAGAAATGTTTGGTTAATCAACTAGATCTTTTTCAGGTCAAATTGTGCTGATTGACACCTGCTGCCACTGAATTTTCTGTCCGTGGCTGTTTTTTCTATTTACGTTGAAACTGCAGACCTAAATCACATTAAGACAGTTTGATTCTTAAAACATTTTTTTTTATCAGTAACAAATTTTACCAGCTGCAGATTTAGCTGTTGTTTAACTTTTATAGGTTTTGGGGTTTTTTTTCTTTAACATTTTGTTCTACATATTTGCAGCATACAGTGTATTGTTTGAATACATATATATGCTGCACAATGATTCACTTAGGGTAGATAGCGTAATCTTGTACACTTTAGTCCACCATTTCTCCTCCCCCAATCCCCCTCCCCTTTTGACCTCTGGTAACCATTATTTTACTCTTTACTTCCATAAGAACCACTTTCTTTTTTTAGATTACACATATGAATGAGATAATGCAGTGTTTCTCATTCTGTGCCTGACTTTAATTCACTTAATGTGATGATTTCCAGTTCCATTCACATTGCTGCAAATAATAGGATATCAGTTTTTCTAATAGCTAAATAGTATTCCATTATGTATATGTAGCACAGTTTTTTTTGTCCATTAATCTGTTGATGGGCATTTAGGTCAATTACTTCTCTTAACTATTGTGAATAACTTTGCAAAGAACATGGGAGTGCAGGTGTCTTTTTGATACATTGATTTCATTTCCTTTGGGTATATACCAGTGGTGAGATAGCTGGGTCGTAAGGTAGATCTATTTTTAGTTCTCCGAGGAACCTCCAAAATGCTTTTCAGAATGACTGTACCTATTTACATTCCCACCCTTTTCTCCACTTCCTTACCAGCATTTGTTATTTTCTGTCTTGTTGATAACAGCCATTCTAACTGATGTGAGATGCTATCTCAACGTGGTTTTAATTTGCATTTCCCTCATGATTAGTGATTTTGAGCATTTTTTATATGCTGTTGGCCATTTGTATGTCTTCTTTTGGGAAATGTCTGTCCAGGTTCTTTGCCCATTTTTTAATTGGGTTATTTGGTTTTTTTGCTGTTAAGTTGTTTGAGTTCCTTATATGTTCTGGATATTAGTCCCTTGTCTGATGTGTAGTTTACAAACACTTTCCTCCATTCTATAGGTTGTCTCTTCACTTTGTTGATAGTTTCCCTTGCTGTGCAGAAGCTTTTTAGTTTGATGTAGTCCTACATGTGTATTTTTGCTTGAATTGCCTATGTCTTTGTAGTCTTGTTCAAAAAAGCACTGCCTACTCACATTTCATGTAGTGTTTCCCCCATGTTTTCTTCTAGTAGTTTCATAGTTTCAGGTCTTAAATTAAGGTCCTTAATCTATTTTGAGTTAATTCTTGTGTATGGTGAGAGATAAAGGTCTAGTTTCAGTCTTATGAATGTGGACATTCAGTTTTCCCAGCACTGGTTATTGAAGAGGCTGCCCTTTCCCCAGTGTATATTCTTGGCACCTTTTTGACAAATCAGTTGGCTGTAAGTGGATAGGTTTATTTCTGGGCTGTCTGTTCTGTTGCATTGTTCTACTTATATGTTTTTATGCTTATATCATGCTGTTTTGGTTACTGTAGCTTTATAGTATATGTTGAAGTCAGGAAGTGTGATGCCTCCATCTTTGTTCTTTCTGTTCAAGATTGCTTTAGCTATATGGGCTCTTTTGTGATTCCATACAAATTTTAAGATTGTTTTTTCCATTTCTGTGAAGAATGTCATTGGTATTTTGATAGGGATTGTGTTGAATGTATAGATTGATTAGGGTGATATGGACAATTTGATGATGTTAATTCTTCCAGCCCAAGAACATGGGATATTTTTCCATTTATTTGTGTCTTTCTTCAATTGTTTTACCAGTGTTTTATAGTTTTCATTGTAGAGGTCTTTCACCTCCTTGGTTTAATTTACCTCTAGGTATCTCATTTTTTTGGTAACTAGTGTGAATGGGATTACTTTAAACGAAAAGGAAACATTGCAACTGATACCATAAAAATACAAAGGATCATAGAGACTATGTGAACAAACTGGAAAACCTAGAAGAAATGGATAAATTTCTGGCCACATACAACCTAACAAGGTTGAATCATGAAGAACTAGAAAACATAAATAGACCAATAACATGTAATGAGATTGATGCAGTAATAAAAAGTCTTCCAACAAAGAAAACTCTAGGACCAGATGGCTTCACTGCCTAATTCTCCCAAATGTTTAAATAAGAACAAATACCATTTCTTCTCAAACTCTTCGAGAAAGTTGAAGAGGAGGGAATACTTCTAAACTCATTGTATGAGGCCAACTAATTGACCTCATAACAAAACCAGAAGAAGACACAACAAAAAAAGAAAACTACAGACCAATCTCCCTAATGAATACAGATGCAAAGATCCTCAGTAAAATACTAGCAAACAGAATCCAACAATACATTAAGAAGATCATTCCCCATAATTAGGTAGGATTCATCCCAGGGATGCAAGGATGGTTCAACATATGCAAATCAATAAGCATGTTGCATCTTATCAACAGAACGAAGGAATAAAACCATATGATCATTTCAGTAGATGCAGAAAAAGCATTTGGTAAAATCCAACACCCCTTCATGATAAAAACACTCAACAAATTAGGTATAGAAGGAATGTACCTCAACACAATAAAGGACATATATGACAAATGCACAACTAATATACTGAATGGACAAAAATCGGGGGCTTTTCTTCTAAGATCTGGAATAGGACAAGGATGCCCACTTTCCCCACAACATAGTACTGAAGTTCTAGGCAGTACAATAAGGCAAGAGAAAGCAATAAAGGGCATCCAAATTGGAAAGAAGTCAGACTATCCCTATTTGCAGATGACAGTCATATACATAGAAAACTCTAAAGATTCCACCAAAAGATTAACTAAAACTGATAAAATTAATTCAGTATAGTGGCAAGATACAAAGTCAGCACACAAAAAGCCTTACTATGCACTAATAATGAAATAACAGAAAAAAGTCAGGAAAGTAATCCACTCACTATTGGTTATTTTTAATGAGGCTTTACTTTCTCCTGGACAATCTTTGCATATTATAACACTCACAAAAAGGCAGGAATTTTTATTCACCTGCAACAAAATTTAATATATATACTGTTTCAGTTTAATAGTTTGTGTTGGCTGTTTGGATAGATTTCTGGACGTAAAACTCCCATGTCAGAAAGTATGGGCCTGGTAGGCGTTTGATGTATACTACCAGATTGCCTTTCAGAAACATTTTTTACCTGTTTATAATTCTAACGGCAGTGTAGAAAAGTGTCCGTCTCGCTTCACCCTGGCCATTTAGAGTACTGTATTAAATGCCTTTCAGACTCAAACTTGAAGAAACGTAAGAGCCTTCTCTAGAATTTATAAATAGATTTACTGTGGTCATAACCAAAGCTTGGAAATGGCATCTATGGCTGCGAGCATTGCTGGGCTCAGTGCCTGCTATCTGATGGGAGTTTTAGTTGGACAGTTGTAAGGGCTTGAGCTTATTTGAAGTTCAGGTTCTGTTTCTTTGCAGTCAGTTAAGAAAAAAAAACAGGGGAGGTCAGTAAGCAATCATCAGAAAAAAGGAAAAAAATTGGGCGTGAGATGGCTTACTGCCTTTCCTATCAAACATTTTCAAAATCCCACATTTAACCACTTTCATCTGTTGTTGGGAAAAAATTCAAATTAGTCAGAATTGCTGCAAAACACCATGAATCCACTGTGTATTTGGAAGAGTGGATAGTCTTAAATTTGGTAAGTGCGTTTATTTACTTTTCAAGGTAGATTTAGATGTTAATTTTTCTAGCTAAGCGTTGTGCCTACATACATATTTCAGAGTTAATTTGTTCGTTTTCAATGGTTAAATAACATTTTCTTTTTGATTTGTAGATGCATATCCATGGTTGGAATGCTTCATCAAGTCATATAATGTGTTGAATGAAAATGGAGTAGAGCAGCAAATTTGCTATCAGATTTTTGACACCACAGTTGCAGAAGATCTTGTCTAATGTTGCCATTCAACTTAACATATGTAAAATGTAATTTTTAAAAACATTACTCTTTTCTATGAGATTGTTATAAACACGTAAGAGATTTAGCTGTTTTTGAACTAACATCCACATTTCCTTTTTAACTACCATTTGAGATTTTTTTGACAAATAGACTTTATGTTATCTTAATGCCTTCTTGCAAGTATGTTAACAATGTTCCTGACTCTCAAAATATCCATATGACGGCTTCCAGGGAAATAAAAGAAAAAGAGGTATTAAATAAGGACTATTTTTTCACTTACTCTTTGCAGTTCTCTTTTCAGAGAAGCTATTTTGTTACCCAACACTAAAAAGCACTTTTCCTATTGGTTTTTCCATGTGTCAGCCACTTATTTCTCTGCACCTGCCATCTCTAGTTGGGCTTCTTTTCCTGCCCTGACTTTTATATTAGCAATGTTGATGATGTTAGCATGGGAGTGGGATTAGAAAATGTCCTTGCCTTGAATCTCTTTGCTTTTATTGGGTGCAAGGTAAATAATGCCTACTGGTTTTGTTTTGTTTTTGTACAGAAGCATCTGCTTAAATAAGTACTGCTTAAAAAAGTGTTTGTCTGAGTGAGCTATAGTATTCTGAAAAGGTGATTTGCTTTAAGTAGAAGTGGCAAAATTGCTTTGTTTGGGTGCTGATACTGACCGTTTTAAGATAAATCCATTTCTTTAAGACCTGAATTATGGGCCTTGATTACTTGTTTTTCTCCGTGATATTAGAAATTATTCCATTCCACCTCAACCTAATAAAATGGTCAGGTTTATGATGTTAGAGACTTATTTATGTTACCCTTTTTTAATAGTATTATGTGTAAAATATACCTATATTACAGGTTTTAACTAATTGAATGAGGTGTTATTTCAGTATAATTGTCTGCTTTTTACCTGACAATGTCTGTCAAATTTAAAATCATGAATATTCAATTTTATACACATATTTCTATATATTTGTATATAAGTATAGATTTGTGTATGTTATTTGCTAGAGACTAAGAGATACAGATCTGCCTACTTCGATATTAGTGAAGAATAAATAATTGCACACATTTCAACTGTTTTTTTTTTATTTGCCCTATGTTGAGCTGAGGAATGCTATGAGGTAAAGAAAGCAGTATGGAAATATAGCATAAATGCAGATATTTAGGGCTGGCTACACTCCAGGCACTGTGCTAAGCACTTAACATATATTTGAACTTCACAGCAACCCATTCCTGATAAGAAAACAGGCTCGACTGATAAGCTGAGTTGACTAAATACACAGTTTTTAAATGCTAGAGCCCGTGCTTGAATTCAGATCATCTGTATTCAGAGCCTGTGTTGTTAACCACTCTAGAATTCTGGAACAAAAAAAGCTAGCATGAGGTTTTCTGCAGATGAGTCCTGCCTTAAATATCTGAAGTAACATTGAAAATAGATTATAAGAGGAGTCAGTGTGTTTTCTTGCACTGTCAAAAGGCTTTTAACATTTTATTTGCAGAAAGAATTGAGTAACTGATTTTCTCTGCTCATAGTAGTTCACCCATCATCTGCTTATGAGCTTGTTTGAGACAGTGAGAAACTGATTCTGTTGTTTTAGAAATGTAAACTCTTGGTTCAAAACATTTTCAGAACTTTTCAAAACTTGATTGAACAAGTGTGTGTGCTTCAGTGTGGATGATGTGCTAGAGATACAAAGATTAAAACAGACATTTTCCGTGCCTTCAGGAAGCACCCAGTCCAGAAGAGTAGGAGTCAAAAGGTGGCTCAAGTTCCCACTATGAACCTGTGGGATCTCTGGGTTTACAAAGGAAAACTCTTCCTATGAATCTTCATGATGATAGATCATTTTTCTTTTCCTTTTTCTTTTTTATTTTAAATAAACTTCCTCACTGTCATATTTCTTTTGATTTGTTGTGGGGGGTTTTTTGGGGTTTTTTTTTTTTTTTTTTTTCTTTTTTTTTAAACTTTTCAGTTTTGTCTGAGAAGATTTCCATCAATATCTCGTGTTTATCTGTTGGCAATGTATACACCTTACCCTAATCAGGAACCCAGAGTATTAGGAGAATTCTGTTTCTGGAGCAACAACTAGAGATAGTTCATTGTGTCCAGATTTGATCCCTGTCCCCTTTATCTGAATCCTGGTAGGCTTTTCCTGACAGATTTAAAATAACATCAAGAAAGTACTTTGTATACAGCCTCTGTCTCAATTTCCAGTTTCTGCAACTTCCATTATTATAGATGCCACTGACTGGATTGTCTCTCGCTGTCAATGCGTTGTTCTATATGAGGAAGAGAATGCATGTGTTAGAAAATCTAAGGCAGTTGATCTTTATCTAGATGCAATAATGAAAAATGCACTGCTTATAGGTTCTTTCTGTGGCCACCTTCAATTAGGCAGTTTTATTTGAGGGAACTATACATGTCAACACACAGTGTGTCATTCTTTGTGTCTTTTTACCACTGGTCATAGTGCACACTAGGAATAGTTTCTAAATGAGCATAGAAAGACTAGTGTTGATGGGATAGAAGAAGCTGAATATGTCTCTGTCTACCTTAGAAAGCCATTTTCACATAATAGGGCTCTGGCTGTCTAGGTTTCTTACTGGTACAGGTCCTCTGTCTTAGCTAGTTGCAAGTCACAGGAATGGGCCAAAATCTTTTCCCTGCCCATGTCCCAGCTGACTGTGCTGTTCTGTTTCAGAAGTCACAGCATGAGATTGTCACTACTTGTGACTCAATCCTGCCAGCTTTCTTTTACACTTTCTGGAAGCTTTCTTTGGTGTAATGGTTAATTTTAGGTGTCAACTTAACTAGATTAAGGGATACTTAGAAACCTGGTAAATCATTATTTTGGGGTGTGTCTTTGAGGGTGTTTCCTTTAGAGATTAGCGTGTAAGCCTGAGTGAAGAAAGATCCTGAGGGATCTTTCAGTTGAGGTAAGGATCCATCCTCCATATGGGCGGGCACCATCCAATCTGCTGGGGGCCCTGGAGAGAAGAAAAACAGAGGATAAAGCTCACTGTTTGCTGGAGCTGGACTGTACACTTCTTTCCTGTCCATGGACATCAGAACTCGTCTCTTAAGCCTTTGGGTTCCAGGACTTAGAACAGCAGCACCTCTGGCCCTCAGGTCAGTGCTGGCCCTCAGGTCATTGGCGTTAGACTGAGAATCACACCATTGGCTTGTGTTTTTTGGACTTGAACTGAGCCATGCTACCAGCATTTGTTTGCAGATGTCCTATGGTGGGACTCCTCAGCCTTCATAATCACATGAGGCAATTCTAATAAATCCCCGCTCATATATTTATATACTTATCCTATTGGTTCCATCTCTCTGGAGAACCCTGACTGACTAGTACAATTGGTATCTGGGGAAAAAAGCTAAATTCTTCTGATTATTTTCAGTGTTGTTTTAAATTTTGGCTTTACATTTCATCAAGTTTTGTTTTTGTCCAGACATTTTTTTAATTAAAAAAAGTAATATAGTAAGAATTTGAAACAACTTGTATAAGGTACGTAAAGTTGAACTAATTCCTACCCTAACTAGTACCCCAGAAGTAACCACTTTTAACAATTTGGTGTATAATTTTCCATACTTTATGAGAACATGTATGTGTATGTATACTTTTTTTTTAGTAGCATCATGTTATAAGTATAGTTCTGCAACTTTCTGTTGTCACTTTACATAGTGGACTTTATTTTAATCATGTCTATACACATGGAGAAACTGCTTGTGATTACTCAGCATAAATAACTTTTCCATGGATAATTCTTTGATTATTTTGCTTTCTATTTCTGTTATGGTTTTTTGACTAAGTGATCTATTTCCTATTGTGTTAATTTTGGAATTTTATATTTTCACAAGATTATATCCTTATCTGTTTTGTTCCTTTATTGCCTTATAGTTATTTATCATATTATTTTATTACTTATTTTAGTCTGTATTTTGTTTGATGTTATTTCCCCTTTAAATAAATGTAGAGACTCTGGGACCTGGTTTCACTATATCCTCTGGAAGTGTTCAGGTAATCAGAATTTTGGAGATCTGTCCAGAGTTTCTAATACAGACTAGGACTCTGCCACAACACACTTGTCCTGAAATATTCTTTCATGCTTTGAAGAATTCATTGTGAAGAGAATGTTAATTAAGAAGGGAGAACGCCTTCTGTGATGCTTTTCATTAACAAATTCAGGTTCTGTGATAACAATGAGTCACACTAAAGTTCTAGGACATCTTGTTAGGGAAAATAAAATATCTCTTTCTGTGCTGGCCCCTCAGGATCTCAGATTGTGTCAAAATCTACCCATTCCAGGAAAAAAAAATACCTAGGCAGCTAATAAAATCTGGGCTTAATTATCTTTTTTTTTTCCCCCTGGTACTTGGAAATAATATTGGAACTCACTAAGCAGGAACTCACCAGTGCTCTCAGGTATGTGACACCATATCTTTTGGCAGTCAGGAAATTAATCACTAATAGTATATAATTTTTCCTTGCTGTATTGTGATTTAAGCTGTTAGGAAGTTTGAGATTAGTTATGGTTTCAAAGTAATGATCATCTTAGGTACAGATAAATGTCTCTTCCATTCAGGACTGCATTTGATGGGTTTAGAAGTGCTAGGCATCAATTACAATGATAAGGATAATGTATCATTGTATGCGGGAGCTCTCTCTCAGATGTGCCATTTGGTGAAATATGGATAGTTCAGAGATTCCTACTGAGTTTAGACTATAGCAATATCTTAATAACTTCATTTTCGGTTTTTTTACCCCGTGAAATCTAGGCCACAAAGTTACATTGGTATAGTGTCTTTGTGTGTGTGTGCACGTGTCTGTATGCTTCCTCTCGTTCTCTGCTTTGAGTTCACTTTGCAGGGTACTGTTTTGGAATCTGCCTGACAACGTAGTCCACAGTTGCCAAAGAAAGCTGTTTTCATCTTGTGTGAAAGTTTCTTTTGTTTCATCTCTTTTGACAGTACAGCATTTTGAAGATTTGGAGCATGTGTCTGTTAAAAACCTTACCCTTCCTATGATCTGTTAATAAAATATTACATCAAATTTTGTTGTAGTTTCTAAATAAGTACCTCTTTTTATATAATGCTGGAGCTTTTTTTCCCCAATACCTTCAAAATGGTTTTTTCTTTCTTTGAAATAGGAACCCCCAGATAAAAGCTAATTTGTTTTTACATAAACCTTATTCCTCAGCAAATTTTTGTCCTCCATGAAGAGGTGCAGTCCTTCTAGAATTTAATTTAATTTAATTTAATTTATTGCCAACTTTAGCTGTTTCATGTGACTTTCTGTCCCAAGCTTCCATAAAAGTTAATACATACATAAATAATTAATATAAAAGGTCTCTTGTAGCACTACAGGGAAGGTAAGACATTTTAAAACCAAAATTATTAACCAGTTAGGTTAAGTGAAAACATAGCTTGAAGTAGATAGACATGGTTGTGGTTTTATTTTGAGATAGGACATCCTATATGCTTATTCAACATTAGATAAGCTCCTAGAATAATGAGCTTGCCCTTAAATTTTGGAATCATTGATGAATATTTCTGCACAATGATCAAAACTTAAATGGAGATTAAGATAAAGAATACAAAGTATAAAATAGGTATTTGAAAGTCAACTCATATGTTACATTAATTTATTATCATATGGTGTCTGTATCCAAAAAGGATTTGAGGTGATTTACAATAAAAGACAAACATGGGATGTACCTTTAGAAATAGGGCAAGAAGGGCCGGCCCGGTGGCGCACTGGAGAGTGCGCTGCTTGGGAGCGTGGCGGCGCTCCTGCTGAGGGTTTGGATCCCATGTGGAGACCGGTTCCCGCTCACTGGCTGAGCACGGTGCGGGCGGGACACCAAGGGTTGCAATCCCGGTACCGGTCAGTAAAAAAGACAAAAAGGAAAAAAAAGAAATAGGGCAAGAAGACAAGAGCCAAATAAAGAGTGGCGTGTTAAAATAGTCAAAAATCCTAATCTAACGTACTCTACAGGTCTTGATCAAAAGTTATTATACATGAAAACGCAACAGGTTATATTCTTATTAAAGAACAAAAGTTATTACATCGTGTTATTAGGAGATACGAATATTTTATTTATCTCAAGAGTAACAAGGTGGATTTTTATGTTAAACACACTAAACAAAGATTTATGTAATCAAAAGTAGTTATTTTTAAATGCAGAAACATGATCCAGAATGGTGGAAGGTAAGTTCTGAAGATGGAAGAAATAGAGCAGGAGAATTTTCAACTAATAGTTCACATTTTGGCTTTTATGAGAGGTACTTTTTTGTTTTGTTTTAATGATTGAACTGTCTCAAATATCTGCATATTTAAAGATTATTAGAAGCACTAATAAAATACCACAGGAAAAAAGTCATAAATTTTTTCTGGTGTTAAAAAATCTTCCTTTCTGATGTAAATGTCACTGATAAAATTAGTTTTTTACCTTTTTCTTGTTGCAGGTAATGTTATAGAAATCTCTTGTGTTCGGGCCGGCCCGGTGGCGCACTGGATAGTGCACCGCTTGGGAAGCGCGGCGGCGCTCCCGTCCGAGGGTTCGGATCCCATATGCAGACCGGTTCCCGCTCACTGGCTGAGCGAGGCGCGGGAGCAACACCGAGGCTTGCGATCCTGTTGCCGGTTCCCGGTCCGGTGCGGGGGCAACACTGAGGGTTGCGATCCATTGCCGGACACGGAAAAAAGACAAAAGACAAAAAAAAAAAGAAATCTCTTGTGTTCAATGTTTTATGTCAGGAACAAAGCAGTTTTTAATGAATCACAGTCATTTGGAAGATGTGTTCTTCAGTTTTTTTCCTTCAATGCTCTATGGAAGATGTTGCTTTAGTCCTGAGTCAAACAAGCTTCATGCCAGTGCCCAAATTTGCTCTCCCTGCAAATTTACTGAGCTCTAAATGCTCAAACATTATATTTAGTCATCTTTGATTCCTTTTTCTTTTGCACCCCACATCCAATCCATTAGAAAAATCCTCATGGCTTACTCTTTTAACTATGTCCAGTACTATTTACCGTTCCCTCTACCACTGTGCTGGCCATGCTACCATCTTCTCTTGCCTGGACTGTAGCCATAACTCCCAACCAGTCTTCTGTCTCCACAATTTCCGCATTCATTATATCCTCAGCAACCAAGCAGATGTGTTAAAAATTAGGTAGATATTGTTATTTTCCATGTTTTGTAAGCTCACACAAAGTGAGATTACTATGGCCTTCACCTTACCATGGCCTTTGCCACCCAGCACGATCCAATTCCTTGCTACCTCTCTGATATTATCTACTGTCTGTCATTTTTCTCCTCTCTCACACCTCTCCAAACACTGGTCCTGTTTTTGCAACATGTGGCGAAACTCTCCCTTCAGGACCTTTGTACTTGGTATTGTTACTATAGTCTGGACACCATTGAGCTGTTCCAGGTTTCATGGTTTACTCCCTGTACTAAGTGACCTTATCAGAAAGGCCACCTCTGCCCATATAAAAACCTCTCTACCCCATCACACTCCATCCCCCACCCATGCCTTTTTCTCCATTGCTCTTATCCATCTGACATGTATTCGTTCATACTTTCTGTTTTTCATCCCCAATAGAGCATGAGCTCCTTTGAGGCAGGGAGTTTGGTTTGTTCACTGCTATTTACCCAGTATCTGGAAGTTTCTGGTACATAATAGGTGCTCAGTAAATAGTCCTAAAATAAGTAAAGTTATCATTTCATATTTGAGAGCTCTCCTAAAATCTGAGAATTCTAGCATTCATTAGCAGCTAAAGTGATTTTAGAACAGTAATTAATCTGGGACTCAGAAATTTGCATTTAAAAGTAAAACCTAGCTAATTTTGATTCAGATCAAACAAAGATTCTATAGGGCTAAGACTCAGTAATTTGCAGCTTTCACGATGTCCCAGGTGATTGCTCCTCTGGTAAAAGATTTAGACCTACTTTTAGAAATTATTTAAAGGGGGCCGGCCCGGTGGCGCACTGCTATAGTGCGCCGCTTGGGAAGCTCTGCAGCGTTCCCGCCGAGGGTTTGGATCCCACATACAGACTGGTTCCCGCTCACTGGCTGAGCGAGGCATGGGAGCAACGCCGAGGGTTGCGATCCCGTTGCTGGTCCCGGTCCGGTACGGGGGCAACACTGAGGGTTGCGATCCGTTGCCAGACACGGAAAAAGACAAAAAAAAAAAATTATTTAAAGGGCCGACCCTGTGGCTCACTTGGGAGAGTGCGGCACTGGGAGCACAGCGGCACTCCTGCCGCGGGTTCAGATCCTATATAGGGATGACCGGTGCGCTCACTGGCTGAGCGCAGTGTGGGCGACACCAAGCCAATGGTTACGATCCCCTTACCAGTCACAAAAAAAAAAAAGAAATTATTTAGAGCATGGGGTCTGTATCTGATTGCTTCAAACATTTATTTGATCTGCCTGGCTTTGAAAAATTTTGAGCTGGAGTACCTTGGTCTGCAATCTGGACCACTAAGGAGGGAGCTTTAAAAGTGTCAGATCCTGAGGTGTCACGTTGGATTCTAGCTCAAGACCTCCTGGATTTAACTCGACTGCATAGCTAATTAGCATTTTGACCTTAGGCCAGTTGGTTAGACTTTCTTGAAAACTGGGAATTATAATAATGACCACTTAAGAAAGCCATGGAGGGTAGGAAGGACTAAATTAAATAGTATATTAAGATGCTTACAATCTGGCACATAGGAAACCCTCAAAAAAGATTAGATGTTGTTAAGCTTTGATGACAAAAACTAATCATCGTTAGTCTCTCTTAAAAAGAAGACTTAACATTTATTTCATCCTTCTATTTTGCTGAGACCTTAACATCCTAGCAAGCCTTGCTGCAGTGGTGACAAAGGGAAACAACAACACACTCCAGGTCACTTCACACCCAGTCTGGTGAAGGTGTCACCAAAATGGGAATGAAATGGAGTGAGAATCGATGAATCAATCAACTAAGACTCCTCTTCTAAGATGACTATCTTGGATAGTTTTATAATTTCAAACGCTATTTTCTCAATATCTCGTTCCTCTTTTGAAAAAATACAGAGAAATAAACTCAAGATAAACAGCAGTCATGTGCCAGTAGGCCTGATATTTAAAATAGGGGATAGTTTGACTAAGTAACAGTTGAGGAGGAGGAATCTGAAAATAACTATACAAACACTTAAGACTCAAAATTTTTTTTCTTATTAAAAAAACCAACTCTGAAACAAGGTAGAAGGAAGAAAAAGTCATCTGTAAATTTTATGGGGAAATTTTTTTGCAATGTAGACAGTTTGTAAAAGTCTCTTCAGTTTTTTATTTGAGTCACAAATAAAATACAAATAGAGCTGTAGATTTCCCAGTGCTTTTATCACTCAGAAGTGCAATAAATGGCTAGTGAGTAGCTATTAGTTTTTCTGAGAGTCATCAGACTTTTTTTTTTTTTTTTAATGTTTGGTAGGATCTAATTTTGGATGGGCTTATATGACTCAATATACCTGTCTCTCCTTCTTATAGTAGAGATTTAAACGAAGAGTAATGATGTAATACTCTACTAGTGTTGAGTCCCTATGGTTTTAGTTAAATCTAAATGCAAATCAAAATGCATTTTTTATGCTGGGAATTTGGTGAGATATTTTAATGCTTATTTTATGGTTCCACAGACAATAACTGACATCTATTTGAAAGCGTTAAATTTCCAATATTGAATTTTTGAAACTACTTTCTACCCTAAGATCACAAAATGGGCATGTGACATGTATAACTTATCTACCTCAGAAAGTAAGATTTAGTTCTTATAAAGAGTACCCATACTGTGTACTTGAAATTTACTGAAACCTGGCTTCAGTGTATTCCTCAGTCTTTATGATACTACGCTTGGTTATCCTTAGACAGTGATAAAGCACATCTTATACCACGCCCACAGGATCATTACTGAAGAGGTTAAAAGACAAGGCACAATTCAATTACTTCTCTTACGAGGAAGCCAGCTCTGCAAGCTTTCTAACATGATTTCTTCAGCTCCACTCTAAGTAGGTCAATGTCACAGTTTACAAAGTCCACCTTATACTGCCTTAGTCATTGACTCTCTACCAGAAATTCCTCTCAGCCAAAGGAAAACCTAGTGAGAGGTTGACTATGTCTTGGAAGAACCTCAGTTCTTTGGGTTAAGGCCTTAAGTCTTCATAAAATGCAAATCAATCTAAAAACAGTACACATACTTTATGTTGTTATTTAAAGTTAGTATAAAATGTTGAGTGATATTTTATTGAAAATAGAGCACAGTACAGCGTTACCCAGCATGGGTGTGAGCAAGTTGCATTGCACAACTCTGGGGATGACCCTTCACACACTGCAGTATGAATTACGTCCTTTTCTAAGAAGTTTGGAAGTGGAGGCGGAGCTAGAAGATGAAGTTGCTCACTACCAACCCTTACCTAGTGGTAGTTGGCAAACTTGAGATCCAGTCTCAGTCTTCACACTAATTCACTAAATCTTGAGCAAGTCACTTTTCTGGATCTTATCTATAAAACAGGCCATTTGTTTCCAAGTTGTCACCACTGATTAGTTTGAAAGTTTTCACCTGTGAAATTTCACTTATTAAATAAAATTTTGTTTCTCATTTTTATTTATTAAAAACAACTGTAAATAGAGCTTTTGGTCATTAATATAACTAATGCTGAATTTAATATAACTAAATTTAATCCTAAGCCAAAGCAAGGAATTGATGCAGAATTCTCATGGGTAATTGTACAAATTTTTAAGTTTTTGAAATACTAAAAATAGTTTAAGAACCCTACTTTCTGCCCATTGTTCCTTTAAAGTCCTCTAACAGTTCATAAGTTCAGTTTGTAAACCAGTGAACCAGATGATCTTTAAGATCCCTCCCAGTTCTAACATTTCTTTGACTTAATGATTCTTTGTTCAGTTTTGCCCAGAAACACTTCTAATGTATTCAGCTATTGGTGACTGCCCTAAAACAGGGCTTCACTCTGTCCAGTAACAAAATATCTTACACTGCCTAACAAAAAGGCTTAGTTTAATGAGCATTCTCAGTAGAAAGAGTGAAGGAAATGATAGAGAGCTGTATTACAGGCTGCCTTTTGGACATGATTTAATAACAAACTCTTAAGCAGCCTAAGGGGAAAGTAAAAAGAAACCAAAAATACTACCATCAGTCCAGAATCTTTACTAAACTTTATTCATAATTTTCTTCCTGTTGAGTTTCTTTCTTCTTCCAAAGTGAAAATTCCTCTTTGGCATCTGAAAGAAGCCTTTTCAGTTTCATCTTGGAAAACTTTAGATTGTCTATGTTAATTTCTGTGTTTTAAGAAAAAATAATTGCTTATCTCCTTCATCTGAATGGATTTTTTTTTTTTGACTATTAATTTCAATGTGTATCAAGTCAAACATTAGTATTCTGGCAAACCAAAATGTAGCCACTAATATTCTTTAAATCCCTCACAGTTTATTTAGGAAGTAGATGATATTTTTAAATAGAAAATTACAGTCTTAAATAATAGCATACATTCGCATAACTCTTTATGATTTATAATTCACTTTTAGAGAGTCCAGGTTGGTAGTATTAATCTGCCTCAAATTCATTTAAGTTCTTGCTCCCACCTTGGACACCTTGGACAGTTGGGGGTGAAAAGAAATGTAGGCTATAGTTTGAAATAATTTTCCCAGCTGCTCCTTCTTACATTCCTTCAACTTCCCCCAGGAGCACTGATTCAAAATATGCAGCTCAAAACATTACCAAAAGTAATATGAGTTATATTATTACCTGAAAAGAAAAAAATGAGGACGCATTCCACAGATTTTTCTGAGCCCCACTATGTAGAAAAAATTGTAGTAGCTCCAGTTTAGTATCAGACATACCCATTTCCTTTCTCAGCAATGAATTAGGAGACAGACACTTCAGACTAAAAGCAAAATTAAAAGTTAAATGAAGATAGTCTGCATCGTTCGGTGTACTATCAGCCTTTGTACCAACACTCAGTTAACCCAGGTGTGAGTGAGAAACCTATAAAGTAAAAGAATCTGCACACTAGAAGTCACCAATGATGATGATGACATAATATCAAACATTTAATTATGCTAATATCTAAATCAGTCTTTCTAAGTCAATAAGGATTTTACGTCTCTGGCAGCAATAGGTGTTTTTTTGTTTGTTTTTTGTTTTTCCTATTTGTAGAGAGAACTCACAAAATTCCATGTATATGGTATGAATTAAATAAGTAAAAGGACCAATGTGATATCACAATTTTTATTTAATCATTTCCTTCCAGATTAGGGGATCATGAGAAAATTTTCAAGGAGGCACTTCAAAGACACTAATGAAAAATTTTGTGCTCTTTCGTTACCATTCTTGTATGAGAAGAAAAATATAGTAGTCATTGGAAGAAGAGGATTTTGTGTGTGAGATACTTAAATTGTAATAATCTTGGCTAATGTAAAGGTAGGTTCTTAATGACAAAAACTTCATCTATAAAGACAATTATCATAAACATCAGAAAAATTAAAAATATAAAAACTAGTCACTGCCTTTATATGTTTATAATACCTTTTCTGATTGTGCTTTAGGACTTGGTCTTCTCAGTAAGCTATTTAAGGGAAATTTCACTATCTTCCTAGTACAACAGAAAACTGGAACTTGACGACCTTTGCCTCCTTGGAGGCTGTCTTACTCTGTTTGGGCTGCTGTAACAAAAACACCATGGTCTGGGCGCCTTAAAAACAATAGAAATTTCTCATAGGTCTGGAGGCTGGGAAGCTTAAGATCAAGGTGCCAGCAGAGGGCCGGCCCGGTGGCACACTGGATAATGCGCCGCTTGGGAAGCACGGCGGCGCTCCCGCCCAAGGGTTCGGATCCCACATACAGACCGGTTCCCGCTCACTGGCTGAGCGAGGAGCGGGAGCAACACCGAGGGTTGCGATCCGTTGCCGGTCCCTGGTCCGGTACGGGGGCAACACTGAGGGTTGCGATCCGTTGCCGGACACGGAAAAAAGACAAAAGACAAAAAAAAAAAAAAAAAAAAAAAAAAACGTGCCAGCAGATTCCGTGTCTGCTGAGGGCCCACTTCTGGTCCATAGACAGCT